>NC_141689.1:275596332-275808832 GCF_964263255.1 Lissotriton vulgaris | reverse complement strand
TTAAAAAAAGGACGGTGCCTTGGAGGAGGAGCGTGAAGAGCGTGAGTTAGCGAAAGAGGCAGATGTAGTATGTGGTCTGCTGCTAAAGAGTGAGGAAAACATAATATACCTACAAAAAGGTGCGTTGTGGACACCAGTAAATGTTAGTGCATTTTTTCACGACACCCTGATCAGTTCATGGAAGATAGGCCTGAGGAAAGAATTCCGCTGCTTCTTCTTGCGTTCTTCTGCTCGGGCGAATTATGACACCAGTGTTTAAAGACCCTCCCATCCCCGTGTCTCAATCCACGTATGTATATGTTGTGTCCTACATAGGAGATTGGGAGGATGGGTGGAGGGAGGACCTGGGCTTAGTGGAAGGGGCATTACGGCCTGACTGACCGGGGTAAGCACTGGCAAGTGATTGTCTAGTATCTGTTTGATTTGTCTTTGAACTAAACGTTTAAGGGGTTAAAGAATTTTCGAAAAATACATTTTGACTTATTTTAAAGTGTTTTACATAGAAAAAACAAGCTGTATAAAGTTAAACAGAGATGCACATTACCAACAGGGTAGTTAAACTATTTTTGCCAGCCTGTGCATAATGTACTCATTGTCCAAATTTTGACACGCTTCCTCTCTCACGTGTATGGATTGACATTCCGATGCTCAGGCTGGGCAGCTTTGATTTGTACATCATTTCCCTTAATCCTTTGTGGATAAACCGTAGATAAACCACAGAAAAATGCAAATGCACAGTGATAAGTAGGCATAAACACGCTTAGCATTCTTTTCTGCAAAAATAAATAGATTGACTCATTCAGATTTGTCATTCCTACATGCAAGAATCGGTTGATGCATCACCAAAATGATTGTTATTTTTAGTATTTTTAGAGATCAATCACTAACAGTGAAATTAATTTACCTGCAGTATTTTATTTTATCTCAAACGTGTCAACTGCCTTTGCTCGTGGTCATATATGTTTTGCCATATTACCACCTGCTTATAATGTAAACAATAGTATTGCTTTGTCCCTAATCACCAGTATACAGTCGTTAAATACAAATATAACGGTGTTCTTGGTATTCGTATTTAAAAAAACATCTAAGAGTGCTTCTTTGGAAAATTGTTGGAGTGGCAGTGCTTTAAAATAATAATTTCAGCTGCTGTGTGAAACGTGAATGACTGGCAATGAAAACCTTCTGTACATGATAATGGTCAACCCTTCACGCCATTGTCCTCTCCCTCCCCTTTCTTTTAAGAGCTTCCTGGAAGACCATATTAAATAAACCAAAGTACCCCATCTCTACGTTTTTGCCATTTGGTGCACAAACTGCCGTAATCGTGCCATCCCCAGATATTTATTGTCTCTTGCCAACGTCCAAGTGTAAAACTGCTTTGTATGCTCACTCTATAAACAATTTTTAGTGTATTATAATATACACATTGTTCTGGCACAGACTAATGCATTGTACAGTTTTTGATTTGATGCCAGGCATCTTGTGGAGAATGCGCATGGCATGCGCTGACTTCTGAGAAACCGCTTTGTTTATACACCCGGCTTTTAATGTCTTGTTTTTTTCTGTGCATTTAGGAATGTATTTCCTGAACTCATCTGTACAATTATCTGCTTTTTAAATGTTCCATAGAATCGTTACTATTATATTATTTTATGTGACAAATGAACTGGAAGCAAGCAACAGGGGACTGTACAGGGAAATACACAAGAGTAAAAAAGCTAAACTCGTCCAGTAGCTATTTTGTTGACCAGAATGAATAACTGGACACACTTGTCACCAGGGTACTATAAAGCGACACACAGTAATTAACAGGAGTAAAATGTTTGTTTTAGATAATACCTACAAGTAGTAACAAATGTTAGATTGAAGTTAAACTCAACATTTTTCTTTACTGTTAAAGCTATAGATAATGCCACATGATTCTGTGTCCATGTTAGATCTCATTATTTGCAGTGAAAATCCCACAAATGCAGGGTCCAGTCCTAAAGATGCTTTTAAAACTGGGAACTACCACACTAATTTTGTTAGTTATAATTTATTCCTTGCTCCATTTATATAGTCTAGATCTTTTTAATCCTTAGATCTTTTAAACCAGTATCCTTTCTAAAGGTTCCCAATATGTCAAATATCATCAGAAAATTGAGAGACCAATGGTAGGGAATGCAGATTTTCCATTGCTATACACAATCAAATTCTGCATGAAATAAATTGTAGTTGAAATTTTACATTTCTTAAGGGTAGTGGGAATATTCCTCCATAAAGATTATCTTGTCAATACATTATTTGTCTCAGTAATACCTATTGAATAAACTAACAGGATATCTTAGAGAGATCAAATTATTACAAATGCTATTGAAAACTAAATAAGGACATTTTACTTTCTTGGCAATTTAGATCATACTATCAGATGTCACCAAAATGTTCATATTCTAATACAATACTGGAACCTACCATTATTGTAATTGCTTTTTTTGTTGCAAAATAGCAGATTTTATATCCTCTTTTAGGCAATTGTGCCAGAAACAGTAATATGACAAACAATCAAATTCAAAACAGTGTATAGCGAGGATGTTTTTTGTTGCTTATACTGTTATCGCTTTGATGCTTTTGCTCAAAACTGACTCCCTGGGGCTGTGTTCATTTGAGCAGCAAGTGCTACATTCTAAAACAATGGCACTCAACATGTTCAGTGCCATCAAGCTAATGCATAGCAAAAAGATCACCTTCAAATTTTATTTTGAATTAACGCTCAATGCTCCTAACTTTATTCATTGTGCTATTTGTTAAAGGTGCAGTCGCACACTTCTTTATTATGGTAGGTTCACTTTGGCAGTGCCAACTTTAAAATGTTAATATGCCCACGAAATACAAATTTGTGAGTACACATTCAAGTTCAAGCAGAACACATGACTCGATATGCAACAGTCCATGACGAACAGCGAGTCGGAAATGTAATATATTCTGTTTGTGTGTGTGTGTGTGTGTTCCATAAGTTTTCAAGAGATACACGATTTCCGCAACATACACTGTGGGCCTAAGTTTTGTTTATGCAAAAAGCTCTCACAGACATACTGCATATTGAATACCATGATTAAATATTTCAGTCAACAGTGGCAGCAGGCACATGAATACGGCTTATGTGTTTTTGAGTTAAGGTATGCTATATTGTATTAAGGGGTTTTGGACATTTCTATTGTCTTTTACTGCATTGTTGTATTATTGAAATATACACAGTGTTTCTTTCATTTAGACTTAAATTGCCATCTGTTGGGTTTTTTTCTCCCTTTCTTGGCGAAGTTATTGGGACCCAAGTCACATGGTCACATTCTAAAAACATGGTGTCATGAAATAAATATTTGAAGTTGGAAGCTTAGTTCCTTCCTTTTGAAGGATCTTCTTTGATTTCTTGCAGCCGCTTCAGTACTGAATATTATGCTGGCAACAGGGACAAGGCCGCCCCTGGTAGCGGGGACAAGGCCGCCCCTGGTAGCGGGGACAAGGCCGCCCCCTGGTAGCGGGGACAAGGCCGCCCCCTGTCAGCGGGGACAAGGCCGCCCCCTGGCAGCGGGGACAAGGCCGCCCCCTGGCAGCGGGGACAAGGCCGCCCCCTGGCAGCGGGGACAAGGCCGCCCCCTGGCAGCGGGGACAAGGCGGCCCCCTGGCAGCGTGGACAAGGCGGCCCCCTGGCAGCGTGGACAAGGCGGCCCCCTGGCAGCGTGGACAAGGCGGCCCCCTGGCAGCGGGGACAAGGCGGCCCCCTGGCAGTGGGGACAAGGCGGCCCCCTGGCAGTGGGGACAAGGCGGCCCCCTGGCAGTGGGGACAAGGCGGCCCCCTGGCAGTGGGGACAAGGCGGCCCCCTGGCAGCGTGGACAAGGCGGCCCCCTGGCAGCGTGGACAAGGCGGCCCCCTGGCAGCGGGGACAAGGCGGCCCCCTGGCAGCGGGGACAAGGCGCCCCCCTGGCAGCGGGGACAAGGCGGCCCCCTGGCAGTGGGGACAAGGCGGCCCCCTGGCAGTGGGGACAAGGCGGCCCCCTGGCAGCGGGGACAAGGCGGCCCCCTGGTAGCGGGGACAAGGCGGCCCCCTGGCCCCCTGGCAGCGGGGACAAGGCGGCCCCCTGGCAGCGGGGACAAGGCGGCCCCCTGGCAGTGGGGACAAGGCGGCCCCCTGGCAGCGGGGACAAGGCGGCCCCCTGGCAGCGGGGACAAGGCGGCCTCCTGGCAGCGGGGACAAGGCGGCCCCCTGGTAGCGGGGACAAGGCGGCCCCCTGGCAGCGGGGACAAGGCGGCCCCCTGGCAGCGGGGACAAGTCTGCCCCCTGGCAGCGGGGACAAGTCTGCCCCCTGGCAGCAGGGACAAGTCTGCCCCCTGGCAGCAGGGACAAGTCTGCCCCCTGGCAGCAGGGACAAGTCTGCCCCCTGGCAGCGGGGACAAGGCTGCCCCCTGGCAGCGGGGACAAGGCTGCTCCCTGGCAGCAGTGCAGTGGTGCTTGAGTGTGGTGCCAGTTTTCAACAAACGGCCTCCATTGATAGGTGTAGGTTTTACACTGCGTAGCTAGGGGGTAACATAAACATCTAATGTCTTTAGATTCCTTTCCAAGTGATTTACAGGAAATGATGCCGAAGAATTGTTTGCTAACTCTTTTAGCCCAAATGTGGTTTAAATTCTAGCATTCAGTGTAGAGCTGCTGCAGTGCTCGAGAGCCCTCTGAAAGGGCGGCTTCTTGCTCTGGACTCTTTTCCACAAGGCCGTTTTGTTCGTGCTTTCCGTACACGGCCTAAAACACACAGAGCATCCTCTCAGGCTGTGGTGTGGTATGCACTGCTTGGAGGGAGCCGTCGAGCTGCCGAGCCCCCAGCCCGTGGCACACACACACACACACAACGCAGTTATGCAAAATAGTCTCCAGTGCAAGCAACGACTACAGGACGATTCATCCGAATCACAATGTGTGATGCAAACAGGAGGCTTGAGAACCAAGCTTGCTGTGTACGCATATGGCCAGAAAACAGTATTTTATCATCCTCCATAAATGTTAGTTATACAATTTGTTTTAATCTTACAAATGTATGTGATGCGCATTCAGTCTGTGGATAATGATGCTAACATCAACATCTAACAAATATATATGTGTGCCTTGTGGGCTTGAAACCAAAAGTAACTTTAGGGAAATGAACATTAACTTCGTAGATGGTTGGTAAATACCCTACTAGTACATATTGATTTTCTTTCTACCTGTAGACACCTGCATGTAAATATTTATTTTACTTCAGTGTATTTGTGGCTCACTAGTAACTTTAATGTCCGTAGCAACCTTTGTGAGCATCTTTGTAAATAGTAGGTTGATACTGTAGGAACCGAATTTTAAGATACATTTCTGTACTTGGGAAACTAAGCTGCACTCGCCGCTTTAATCAATGTAACTCTGACATTATTACTTATGACAGAACATCCCGAAATTCACATATTATGGTGTATCACACTGGTAATGGTGATGACACTCGGTAACAGTTGAGAGAACATGGTGAAGTGCTACGTAGATGTACAATGGGCTAGACTCATTTTAATTTCGTAAGAACTGTGCATACATTGGCATTACGGCATCATACTCCGTTGATCACGACATGGCATGCAATGGCATAATGTGTACAGTACAGTGTTTTCAAGATGCAGTCCATAGTGATAAATGTCACTAGGCTCAACAATGTTAAGTTACACATTGGCTTGAGAAATTCAAGGCTTTATTATGATTTTTTTTTTAGAAAAAAAAGCTCTAATGTTACTTTAACAAGAGGTTGTTCTATTTTACTTGTCGTTTTACATTGTGACGGCCCAGTAGAAATTGAAAGCCGCCTAGTTATTCCATTTCACCAAAAGACATCAAGGTGTTTAGAAAGGCCGCATAGGTATCGCCATTAAATTGTGATTCCCTTTCACTTATTAGGGCAGCCCTTTTTTTTTTGCTTGCGTACCAGTGAGAGAATGTGACGTTTGCTGGCCCCAAAGTCTATTATATAACTATTATGCAGCAATGTTAGTAGTTTGAAGTCCTACATGTACTGTTTTTAGATCCCACCTACAGACTGGTTTAGCTGTGTAACAAAAGCAATTGTCATCACCAAGATAGACATGCATACAGTTACATATACAAAAAGATGCTTTTTTACAAACCCTTATAGCCTTGGGTGCTGTGGTCAAGGAGGCTTTAGGCAATGACTAGTAGTGTGTCTGCTCTTTCCCTCACATACACTAGTTGCACACGCCCCCCCCCCAATTCACCCCTTCCTGCCCCATGCATTGCTACTGGGTGCTTCCCCCACCTGTCCCAGTCTCCATCGTGGTCTGGTGTCCTCTTGCTCGTCTCTGTTCTGCATTTTAGAGAAAATGTATATTATTTTTTCAGAGAGTCCAGCAGCTACAAAGTGCCAACAGGCCTGGCACTTCTTTTTTATGCACTTTATTTTTACTTTACGATTCTCATATGGCATGGACTATGTTGGGACACTGAAGAAGAAAAAGAAAAACATGATATCGCATTCTGATACCTCAGAACACATTTGCACTCAGGAAGTCATCTTGGAATAGTTCTAACTATTGTAGGATGACTGCATGTGCGCATGTGTCACGACACACTAGTGACTTAAAAAAACGTTTTTCATTGGTGTGGCAGTGCCAATGCTTGTTGTAACTTTGCTTTTTATGTACTTGAGTCCCAAAATATAATGCTGTGGAAGTGAAGAATGGCCGTGCAGTTTTTTATGTCTTAAAAGGGTTTTATTTCTCAATCTGTGAGTGCTCTCAATTGTGTTTCATTGAAAGGTCACTTTAGCTCGCACTGTGATCATGAAGCAAACATGTAAAATGTAAGAGGTTTGAAGTATTGTTAAAATGCCATCTCTTTTCTGCATGTACAAGTACCTTCGTCTTTTCTATTGTTATCCGCCTTTCTTTTCCCTTTCCCTTAAAATACTTTTTCGAATTTCCCCTAGGACAATCATTCTATAATGAATGGGTACCTAGTTGAGATAATGCACAGATACTCTAGAACATGTTTTTTTTCATCTAAGTGTGTGGCCTAATTAAAAGTATGATTACATCACCTAAGTCGCGAAAGATGTGGCTCCGAAATTGAGTTATTGCTTATTGTAGATGCTCATGAAAAGTAATTCCCTTGTATACTCGTTCCTACTGCTTCCTGGAGAGATGATAATACCCTGAATAGCTGACCCATGGTTTGACTTGCCTCAGTAATCGAGATTTATTCACAAATATCTTGCTCCATATGCCCAAATTTGAAGGAATACTCTGTTGGCAAGCTAATAAAAAAAGAGATCTTGAAGAGTAAGTCATCATGTTCGTGGCAACGGACAAAGTATTGTCAACCTTTTGTTCAGGGCAGATCCAATAATGCAATGTTAAGATTTCATCAGACCCTCAAAAACTAAGGGTCCCACCACAGGTAAATATTATGTCCTTGAACCAATCAAATATTGATTCTACCTGAAAGCAATATGGTCAGATCTTTATCTAACACAAACATCCTAAACCGAACCCAACATGGTTGTGTGAAATCTAGAAAGGTGGCAAACCAAAGTCCTATGGATTTACAACATTGCATTTATGCGTTGTTTTGGCACCTGATAGACAAATACGTAGGTTATTACTGAATTGACACTGAAGTCCCTAGTTGGCCTTAGAGGGAGCCTGTTGAACCAATGGAGTTTATTTTATTATAGATCCATACCCGGTCCGTCTAATACATCCATGGTGTCTTTAACTTTTGAATCCAGATTATTAGGTCAACATAGGAGCAGAATATTCACTACGTTATCTAAGGGCCATAGACCTAACCCACAGGTTGAAAACAAATAAGTGATGCCTGCTCATGGAGTTGTGGTTAGATGCTCCAAGGAACTTAAAAATCTACAAATGCCGATAATAGATCTATCAAGTCAAAGGTTTGGGAAAAACCTAAGCAGTAATCACCACAGATCGGCTCAGCCAATTGATTAGACATGGCTAAGCTCCTATGTCCCTGTAGAAGTGTATTGAGATGGGGAAACCCGAAAAAACACATTTTAACCTCTAGAAGAAAACACGGTTTAAGCCATTGAACAAATGAGCTTAGAAAAGTAGACCAGAATTAGAAATGGAAATAAAGAGTTTGTTGTGACCTGTCTTGGTCCTGCATTGCAGCAGGACAAACTCCCACAAGGTAGTATGGTAAATTTTGATGAGTAATGCCATAAAATATCGTAATGACCATACGCGTTAATTCTCCCAAAGTTCATGCTCATTTAGTCAAAGAATGAAGTAAATGCCACTGTAGACACGTGAGAACATGTCGTAGAGTCATCTGTGCCCTCCCAGTAACATATGGTAATTCGTAGGCACTCCCCACTTGAGCATGCGACATGTTATCTCATTCACCTGCTGGCTTCAAGACTATATCAGCAATAGGGACCATGCTCACCAGAACCTCAACTCCCACCACATGCATAGACAAGTTACGCCTGGAGGGCAAGCATGATGCTAGGTGCCAAGTTGAACTTAAGGTGAAGAAAACATACTGAGGCTGAAACCGAGGTAGTGTGCAAGTGGAAGAAAAGTCTACGTTGTTTAGCGAGTTCCAGGAGTTATCTCACTAATATTCTGAGACTACTATATTAGGGAAGACTGGGAACCCCTGTCACGGACTGTCTGCAGCTTTATTTAACACAAAACCTTGCTCACTGGTCAGTCTTCCGAGATCCTTTTGCACGTATTCTTTTGCCACTGTGCAGGTGACACACAGACATTCCTCCAGTTAATATCCTCTGTAGCCCTGTATCATTCCTTCGCTCCTGCTTGCTCGTCACTTAACAGTGGGAACATTACTTTTCGGGTAATTAACGCTTGAAAAACGATGAATCTGCTGTTGGGCAAAATTGCCCACTCATTGCCCAATCTCAGACAGAAAGCTTCTTTTTAGTTACTGACTGTAATATTTAGGGCCTGATTCCGATCTCGCTAGGAAGGCCTTCCGTACGACTCTTATCCGGAGGGCTTTCCTAGCGAAATGTGCTCCGGGAGTCCAAACGAGCAAGTACGATGCAACCGTATCCTTACGGACTCAGTTTGTTAGGACTCCCATTGAATTCTATGGGAGCCTGTATACAGACGTGTACACAGGCTCCCATAGCAAAAAGGGGTGGGTGGAGTAAAGCGCTCACCCTGTGGCGGGCACCTCATGGTGCCCGCCACACTGTGCATTCCTGGATCGGGGGGTCCCATGGGCACACCCCCCTGACAGATTTGGAGGGCCCAGGTAAAGGGGAGGCCTGCTACGGCCCCCTGAAGTACGATTCCGACAGCCGTTTTGTCTTCCTGAGACCAAGGCGAAGCGGCTGTCTGAATTGTGCATCGTGCTCACTCAGTCGGAATTCAGCTCCATTGCGCAGCACGATTTGGCTACAAATGAGTAATATAGACCGGTTCGGGTCCCGGAAACTATTCAATTGATGCGTAAGTGATCTTCACATCATACTTGGTTGTTTGGGCCTGTGTACGATTTGGTCGGAAACAAGGGCTACGAATCTGACCTGGGAAAGCCAAATCCGATTCGAAGGCCTTCCGAACGACATCGGGATCGTGCCCTTGGTCTTTGTGTACTAAATGGCAAGAAGCAGTATTTATTCTGCTTACACGTGATAGTGACATAAGCAAGTATTACAAATCGCAAGTGGCTGGCATTTATCAGTGGGTATGTTTGCAGTACATTCACGCTTTGTTTGGCCTTAGAATATTTCAAATATATAAAATCTATTTGATCCAGGATTGGTAGTCGGATATACTTTGCATTGCTCACATCAATGTTGCTTTGCCTTGCTATTTTCTAACAATTAAATCCAAACGTTTGCATTTTTGTGGTTCTGTACTTTTTCTAGATTTATTGGATTGTCCTGATGCTTAGAAAATAAGCATTGAGCTATATATTTATTATAAAGGTGTTTGGAGTGCCATATGTAGATTAGATTAAAGCTTGTAAATATATTTTTCTTGTTATCACAGACAAAAGCAAATGTAATGATTGAAATTTGCATGCAATAATAGAGACTGGTTACCTTTGTTCTCTTCATTCGGTTGGAAGAGGCTTTTATTTGCATGGTCAGTTCACCACTTGTTGAGGACTTACAGCAGTGGTGGAATCTTTTCTAAGAAGCGGTTCTGCTATGTGCCGGTGGGCAGGTGTGAACACACTGTCATACTGGCTAATCTAGATTTAATCCTCCGCAGTAGACTGTCTTTTAGCTAAGGAGGTTGCTCCAGAATGTACAGGTGTCACCTCTACATATCAGTTTCTTAATGCCCCATATCTTAGAGGCTCTCCTCGTAGCATCCCAGTTGACTGCTTGAAGATACATTTAGGGGGTCAGTATGATGTGTGTATAGGTACATATATGTGTGTGTGTGTGTGTATATATATATATACTTATCATATAAAGAATGTAACTCAAGTTTAAGTGTTGATTACATTTCTCTGTTTGGTTCGTAAATGCCCTGTTGTATTCCCGCTATAATGCCACTGTCCCAAAGTTTACGTTTCTATAAACTAAATGGCTGATTTTAATGTCAGTCATCTTTTCCCGTTATAGATCTTAAGTTCGCTGTTCCACCAATGGATGTAGATCTATTTTGGCTGTGGCAGCTAGTCATTGCAACTCTATCAACTGGCTCTACAATCACAGCTCTCTATCTTTTAAAGTCTAGGAAAGCCTTGAAGACCTGGCTCTTTCTTTCCCCTCTTTCTTAATCGGTGATGATGCGGTTGGAACACTTCATGATGTTTGTGCTGGTTTAGGTTTTATGCGCTGTGATGCGTCCGCGGGAGTGATTACAGATAACCAAATAAAATAAATAAGTGTGCAGTCTTCGAAGAAAGCACCATTGTACCCGCATCTTTAGGGGATGCATATTCTCTTATTTCATGGATATTCTGTACTAGTTTTCTCAGTTTGGTTTCAGAAATCAATGAAGGAGCGAGCCACTCTGGAATTTTATAAAAGGACTAGCAGCCCGTCCCAACCTTGTCTGGGAGCAACAGGCTTCCCCGACCCCCGCCCGCCCCGACATTGTCCAGCAGCACGGGCCCCCGCCCGGCCCGTCCCCCGCCTGCCCCGACCCCCGCCTGCCCCGACCCCTGCCTGCCCCGACCCCTGCCTGCCCCGACATGGGTCCCCTTACCTCAGCCGCCGCTCCTCCCGCCTGTCCGCTGCTCGCACCGCCGCTGGCATGTCCGCTGCTCCTCACGTCACCGCTCCTCTACCGCGCCATGTCCGCCGCTCCCTTACCTCAACCGCCGCTCCTCCAGTCTGTCCGCTGCTCGCACTGCCGCTGGCCTGTCCGCTGCTCCTCACATCACCGCTCCTCCCCCACGCCATGTCCGCCGCTCCTCGTCTCGCTCCTGGACGCTGCTCCTCCCCACGCTCCTGACGTGAGCACGCACGTCGCGGCCGGCGCTACTTCGGAGGGACTACTTTTTTTTACTGTAAATTTTTTAAATAACGTTTTTTTTAAATTATTTATAGCCTATAACCATCTACACACCCTGACGATTCCAACGGTGTATCGGGTGTGTGGATTGGCGCTGTGGTTCCCGAGTTTACCCGCCTCAAAGGCTGAAAGTTCTTCCTTTATTATAGTAGTATAGATATAATTACTCTGTAGCGATGTTCCGAAGTCAAGGTGCTCCTTTAGTAATTTTCTGCTTTTGTGGCAAAATGTGAACGGAATTTTAAAGGTGTTAACGTGTTGCATCACAATACACGGCAAAATCGGCCAAATTGTGTGTGTTGTCAACACTGATGGGATGGTGGACATAAACAGACAACGTAACACAACGACTAAAGACAGGGTTAGTGTAGGTGTAAGTACTATCCCAATAGGATTATATAGCTACATACAGAAACACTGCATTCATTGCAATTCTTACTAGATGGGAGAAAGGTTGAAAACTCAATGGCGTAAGGAAGTGTGTTAGTTTAGATGCACCTGGCAACAATGACATTTTCAGAAATGTCCCAGCAGGTTAATAGTAAAACGTTGGATGGTTTCCCTGTCCAAAGTTGCTTAAAGGTCACCTTTATTTGTTTCAGAAAAAAATCTGTATTGTAACGCCATTCATGGTATAAGGTACTTTTTTTTAGTACAACTGCAAATAGAGAAGAAAATAAGAGCGGGATATGAAGTTTGTGCACCAACTAGTTTGCAGGCAGAAATGCAGTTTGCGATGTCACCTATATACCAATAAGTCACACCAAAAACGTACCTTCGCAGTGGCTCGCTGAAGGACTCCCCATGGATATTATTTTGACAGGTCACAATTTGTGACCCTGTGCTTGACTGCAAATCAAGGCGGGAGGCCAGCATGAAACAGCTGTCCTCAGTCCCTGCGTTTGCTTTCCCAAACGGGAACATTTCGTTTTAAAAATCAGCCTGTGGCTAGGCTGTGGAAGTCTAGTTGTAAGGGGGTGTCTAGTGTTTTTTTTATGAAGTCACTTATTCTGTTCCAGAATACTTTAACTCGGGGGCTGTGCCTTGTATTTATACATTTCTTTCTTCAATAAAAAAATTACTGAAATAAATAAAAAATAAAAAATCAGCCTGTGTCTGTTTAACGGGCCAAGGGCTGTTTTTTTTTGTTTGTTGTGTCTTTTAAATTTGCTTTTGGAAGCCATGGGTAGATCAAGCAGTGATCCCTTAGCCCGCAGCTTGCCCCCGCCCAACCCCAAGGTGCACCATCACTATTCCTCCCCCCCCCCCCCCCCCCCCCCCCCCCAAATGATGTCTTGGGTCACAGCTTCCTCTTTGTTAATCAGGGACCACCTTCTTTGTGGTGCTGATATCTGTTGAATGATGTGTAACCACAGTTGCAGAAGTTAAGTATTGTTATTTGCTATACACAATTGCAGTTAGATTGGTATGCCCCTTGCCAACTGTAATTTGGTATGGTTCAGATAATCCACTTTGCAAGTCAGAAATGATTGTCTGACTCGCAAAGTTTGTATACTGCATACCATAAAACTGTCTTGTGGTCAAAAACTCTCAGATTTTTAGATTCACAAGGGGTATTACTGCAAAATGACATGTTACATTAGTCCATTGAATTTTATGACAGACTTTTGATAGCATGCCCCATCCTTCAGGACACTTCCTGCTTTCGCATGGCTCTTGACATCACTCTAGCAAACGTGTCCTAAAGGTTTTTTCGTTGCAATTTCATCACCGATCACCAGGAATCTTTTGGACTAGTTACTGTTTTAAATCTCTTCTATTTGAGCTGGGGATTGTTGGTTGTATTTTTTAAGTACCCATGTTTACTCTTCAAGCTGCTCCCTCTTCTGTCACAGGAATGTGCAGTGAGTCAGTTCCTTTTTAAGTTTTTACATATTTGAATTCCTTAAGGCCACACCGTAGACGCAATAGGGAAGGGAATCAAATGAGGAGGCAAACACCAGGCCAGTTTGGTATCATCTGCTGTGTATACTGATTTTGACCCGGAATTGAATGAAGTAAATGAACAATCAAGTACAATATTTGACCTTTTCAGCCCTGTGGTTGAACTGGCCTGAAATGGACTCGAGTGCTTTTTGTCATGAATACTGCGACTCATGGGACTTGCTATCACAATAGCAGGACTTGTTCTCTGATTTCTATTAGATTTGAGAAATGTCACCTCTGCTATTGACTGTTCGCTGTTAATAGGTGGTGGATTATAAATCCTCTCTTATAGAGCAGACACTTTAAACCCCTATCTCCATAACCCACAGTAAAGTTTCCTTTTTATAGCAGTATTTACCTTCTTCAAGCTACAAGATTGCAGGTGTTGCCTATTAATACATATCATAAAGTGTAAGTAACTAAATGTTATTAATGGCTGTGCTTGAAGGAAAAATGAACAAGGAAGAGACATAAGTTTAATACTTTCACGCCAACATATGTAATAACCACAGGACAAGTGTTGTAAGTGTTTTGTATTGGATGATTAAAATGAATAGCTAAAATACTACAGTTGTGTTTGGGTATTCCATGCAGTTACTTGGTGTAAATAAAACAAAGTGGCAAAAATATGTGCAATTTACATGATGCCTTATTAGCAACACTTCTTTATAAGAAATAGCGGATTAAACAGTTGAGATAATTCTAAGTAAAAAAAATCAATTTACAGCAAATTGTGCAGCATAGCCGTAAGTAGACTGTAATGGACGACATACACAACCTAGCAATTTAGCTATCACATATGGCACAAATGCTGATATCCTCTCGGTTCGGACAAATTAGTATAATAAGACTGCAGCAGCAGAGCTGCCATGTCTGTTTACCTGTCTCCGAAATGTTCACGCCTGGAAATGAAAATAAGGGCTCTAATTGTAAATGTCTATGTAAAGGCAACATTTTTCTATTTCAAAGAGACCTGTTAAATGCTACACTTCTGGGATGGAAGTGTAAAGGAGAATAACATAGATGCTAGTCTCACACCTGTTTTCAGTGCTAGGACATGCGTTGCTACTACATGCAGTAGAGTTAGCAAAGTAATATGTCCATGTTAGGTCTCGCCGACCAGACAGCTCAAGTTTTCACATTGCAAAAGACCTTTTGTTGGCATACCAAAAACTTACAGCCCCATTTTGCTTACCATTGATGGTCTTTGTCACTCTTGTTTTCTTGTGTCTTATTTATTGACTTGCCTTCCACTTTTTTTGTTTGACCCTCACCTGGCGGTTAACCTCTTTATCATTCAGTTGATTGTATTACTTGTATCACTCCACTGTTCACTTTTAGGGAACTACTTTTTAGGTCCAGCCTACCAGGCTGCCCAACCTACCTAAGTGCTATAGACATATTGTGAGCTTTCCAAGAATATACAGGGGCTTTCAGGTCAGGTCGTCCATTGGTTAGCTTTACTGGAACTTTTATTTGTTTGCATAATGGTCCCTCATGAACCATTCTGCAATTACCCGTAGTTGTGCTGCCTTATAATTAAGATAAAAGTCGGGCAGAGCCACGCCCCGTGTGTTTTAGAAGGCTAAAAGGCAGTCTTTGAATGACTGGTCTGACAGGAGTATCAAACATTTTTGGGACATTTTTTGCCATAGAACTTCCATGGAAACAGATATCGCAATTTGTTTTTGTCAAACCTCTTTTAATTAAGAATTAGCAAATACGGCAAAAGGCACTACATCGTATAATCACCCACAGCCAACTCCATATCTAAAGAAGACATAGTATCTCAATGTACAGGGAAATGTAATACTTGGCATCTCGCCATTTCCATACCCTCCTGTTCAATTTTCTGCTTCAGAACTTTTGTAACCCCTTTCCCCCTGTACCCAACCCCCCCAACAACAGTGGTGATGAGAAAAAGCAATGGATACCTGTGAGTAGCTCAGGTGTCTAGGCATAGGTCCTAAGGAGAAGTGTGGCTCAATGATTAGAGCGGCAGACCCTGATGCAGAGATCTAGCCCGGGACAAGGGTTCAATTCCCCGCCTCAGCGGGTCTTGGGCTCAAAATTCCACAGACCTGATAATTCTCGTCTCGGTGCCTATTCCAATCATGGAGTCCCACTCTGCAACTCTGGGCAATAGCTTGCTTAATCTCTACAACGGCCCCCACAACGCTAAGGATGCCTGGCCTCCACCTTGGGGGTGCCCAGGAGTGGACGCCTCACAGGGAAAGCCAGGATGGGTTCCACAGCGGTATTCGTACAAGCCCCTTGAGACCCTTGCGGGTGAGTAGTGCGCTATACAAGTATCAATTTACAAGGTGTAGATAAGTGTGGTGGCAATTCTGTAAGCTCCATATGATATTAGGGTTCTATTGGTTGTCCAGGGCAAGGTCTAAAACTGGAACAGGTGCATGGCTCTCCTTGTGGGAGGGCACCCCGCTAGCGGGAGGCCTCGTGTAAAATGTCACTAGTGGACCCCATCTATATTCAAAATTCTTGTAATCATCTCTTAAGATGTCTGCTAGCCTTTCTATAATAAGTATTTTCCAAAGACAGGAGTGCCACTGGGCCAACAGTGGTGCTGCATCTTCTTCCAGGCGATCTCAATTGCCTTTATTGGCGCCCTGAAGCACGCCCAAATAATTACCCTATCTGCCTTGGAATGGTTTTCCAGTCCAGGATCTCTGAGGCCCAGTAGTACTGCCTCTAGCGTTGTCTGGATGGGGTACCAGGCATATCTTTCATTTGGGCTAAAATCTCCTCCCAGAATGGTTTAATGGTTGGACAAACCCACTAGATGTGATGGAAATCCCCTAGCAAACTGCATACCCTCAAACAGAGGTCGGAGGCCTCTGGGAATATCTTATTAATTTGCGTGGTGTAGAGATACCAATCGAAAAGTGATCTGTAGTGAGCTTTCCTTAAGTCTAATTAATGGTTGTTCTTAACAGTGTCTTTCCACAGGTGTCTCCACACCTTCTCTTGCGATTAACCTCCCTAGCGTATGTTCCCGGAAGCTGATGTGTTGGGGCTGCAGTGAATGTAGTGTAGAAAGGAGGAGTCTATATAAGAAGGATATTACCACTTTAATGGTTCCCACCCTCCGCACGAAAGTTTCTATTAGCGTGTAGCAGCCCCCCTGATCAGTGGGTGTAGGGCCCAATGTTTGAGCTGGAGTTAATGGAAGTGCTTGGTGCTGGGGGGAGGTGAAACTCTTGTTGGCAGTGCTCAGAATGTCGTTATGGAGAAGATCAGACAATCGCAGGCAGGCTCACTCCCTCCAAGCGTTAAATGGTGCCGACCTCGCCGCTTGGGGGAACTACAGGTTGCAGTAGATCAGGGTAAAGGGAGAGGGAAACGTCGTCCAGCCAGACGCTTTATTGGCATCGTCCCAGACCTTAAGGGTAGTCCAGGCGGGGGTACTTGGGTATGCACTTTGAGGTCTATCCTTTCTTGGTTTCCAAAGTATATCCCATATCATCCTTCCCAATGTTGCCCTGCTCCTTTGGAGCCAATGTTTCTGATTTCCTCATGGACCATTCTGCAATTACCCGGAGTTGTGCTGCCTTATAATTAAGGTCAAAGTCGGGCTTAGCACTCCCCGTGTGTCTTGGAAGATTAACAGGCAGTCGCACCCTACCGTTCTGCAAAACACAGCGAGTGATTGTGCGTAATTTGGGGAGGAAGTTCCGCTCTAGGTCAACCCTGAGGGCCTGGAACAGGTACAGTAGTTTTGGGAGTATCGTCATTTTTATTGCATGAATACGCTCCAACCATCAGATGTGTAGTGGTTTCCAGCACTTAAGGTCTTGTTGTAACTGTAGAAGTCGGTGGGGGAAGTAGTTTGCCCTTAACAGCCACTCCAGTTGTGGCGTGATCTTGATCTCTAACTACAGGAGATTGTGTTTTGCCCATTGGAATAGGGGTTTCCCGCGCAAAAGAGCCACCTCCCTTTCTGGCATAGTGAGATTTAAAATGGATGATTTGGACAGGTTTATGCAAAAGCCCGCTACATTTTCAAACCTCTGCAGTTCATCCTTGAGGGCCTGCAGCGAGGATCGGGGACAAGTAAGTGTTCTCAAGACGTCGTCGGCAAACAACAATATCTTGTGTTCACCGCCCCCGAATCTAATCCCCTGAATCTCTTGTGATGCTCTAATTCGCGTTACCCATGGTTCAATACTTAGGGCAAGCATCAGGTGGGACAGCGGGCTGCCCTACCAAGGGGAAACGGAGGCATGCTTATGCCATTAACCTTTTCTCTAGATCAGGGTTGTGCGTAGTTAGCTTTGATTGTGTAAATAAAGGGTGCCCCAAGCCCAAAGCTCTCTAGAGTGTGAAAAAGAAAAGGCCGAACCGCCTTGTCGAAAGCTTTTTCCATGTTTAATCCCACCAGGATTGCTGGAGTTTGTGTTTTGAGAACTTTTTAATCAGGTGTAGTACCCTACGAATGTTGTTGTGGGTTTGTCTGCCCTTTATGAAACCCAATTGATCGGGATGAATTAGGTCTGGCACCAAACCCGCCAATCTGGATGCCTGGATTGCAGATTATAATTTAGCATCCAAATTTTAAAGTGCAATCGGCCTATAAGAGGAGCAGCAATGTGGGTCCTTCCCTGCCTTTGCTATTACCGTTATCATGGCTTCCGCCACAGAGGATGTCAACGTTGGACCCGCCGCTATCGAATTACCGAGGGTGGTCTGGTGAGGAATGATCTCTGATTTATGCAACTTTATTGCTGCGATTACTAGCCTATTCTCTATGCCAAAGATTGGGGTGTTCTAAAGCTCGTTCTGACCATGCGAGACCTGGGGAAGATTAGTCGAGTCCAGATGTTTTAGTTGGACATTAATCTCTATAGTTGTTGCCTGATATAGCGCCTTGTAGAAGGTCCCAAATACGTTAGCTTTGCCCTCGTCAGTATTTTCCATGTGTCCTTCGCCATCGTAGATCCTTCCTATGTATTCCTTTTTCCTCTTTTCTCTGAGCTGCCTTGCCAGATGGGAGCCTACTTTATTCCCTTGGGAATAGGAAATCCGAAGCAATCGCAGAGGAGTATGTTCCTCTCTGTTGGTGTCTTGCATGGGTACTAAATACCATAGGCCAAACAGTGTGCAGCCTCCAACCATAGTCACTACATAGGAGAACAGGCTCCTTGGCCCCCTATACTCCAGTGCTTACTACTTTTTGGGTTGTGCATCCAGGATATCAAACTGCATAAGAAGGCGATTGGCAGCCTTCTCCCACTATAAGGAGAAATGATTTACATAATTATTAACATCAGAGTCAATCTAAGCAACCAGCGAACCACTTCAAGAACATGGGACCAGCCTTGAATGTCCATGACAGCATGAGAAACATGCTTTGAGAAAGCATCTCGCTTCCAGAGAACCTGACAGCGGAGATTTTCACATTTGGATGATCACCACTGTCATCCTATCTTAGGAAGCATTTTTCTTCAAAGATGCCATCACTATGACAAGTCAAGTCAGAGAATCTTATACAGCGCACATATCACCGGTAGGTCTTGTGGCGCTTGCAGAGATTCCAGAGACTGAGGGTCATATCCAATTCCGTTATTTCTGGTCAAACATCCACGTTTTCAATTCTTTGTGGAAACGCTGGTTATCCGCAATAGACAGAAGATAAAACGGCAGCTTCTTCCAGAGATGAGGGGCGAGAAAAGAAAAAGATTGACCCCCATTGCGTACAGAGCGGACTCGTAGTGGGGTGAGAAGAGATTTGGAACTGGACCTTAGTGTTCTTTCGGGTTGATATCGTTTGAATGTTTTTCGCTAATTAACCAGGCCCAATGCCATAGATATTTCTGAGTTAGGCACAGGATTTAAAGTGTCCTCTTTTTCTAACTGGAAGCCAGTGGAGAAACCTCAGACTAGGGACTGAGGGAGCTCTTGGAGGTAGATTTAGGATCAATCTGGCCGTAGTATTCTGCAGATTTGCAGTTTGGAAAAGAGGTCTTCATTTAGGGAGGCTAACAGGCATTCCTGTAATCCATGGGGCTTACATTTAAGCCCTGGACCAGTGGCTTCATGGTTTCAATAGGTAGCCTTTTAAAGATCTTGCGTAACTTCCGCAGGATCCCGTAACAAGTACCCAGCACAAGATTTACATGGTTTTTCATGGAAAGCTTATTGTCGATTGTTATTCCAAGGTTGCAGACTGCTTATTTTGTCGACCGGCATTGGCCCAATGTCTGAGGCGACCAGCTGCTAGACCAATACTCTTCGGCCCTGCCGAACAGAATGATCTCTGTTTTACTGCCATTTAGCTGTAATTTGTTGTTGCCCATCCAGCTGTTAATGTGGGTCAGACAGTTTAGGTTTTAAACCCGATCATTGTATCTGTAGGGTCAGGACCAAATGTGATCAACAGCTGGGTGTCATCAGCATATGATAATACCTCAAACAAATAAGACCTGATTCTCCTGCCAGTGGTGTTACATACAGATTAAAAAGCATAGGGCTCAGGATTGACCCCTGACAACTCCAAAGCTTACTGGTATGCTGTATGAGGCCAGGGAGCCTAAATGCACACTAGTGGAACAGTCCTTTAGATAGTTTTTAAACCAGTCCTTAGCTTTCCCTCGGACCTCCATCTCCCAGATCTGTTGTTCAAAAATGTAATGGGAGATGGTGTTGAAGGTTGCTGACCTGTCCAAGAGAACCAGCATAGCTGATTCTCTTTTATCCAAGGCAAGCCTGATGTTATCAACCATCTCTACTACTGCCGTTTCGGTGCTATGCGCCGACCGGAATCCTGATTGCGTTGGATCGAGAAGTCCATGACTTTCCAAATGGATAGTAAGTTAATTGTTTACCAAGGATTCAAGGGCCTTCCCGAAATATTGTAGCAGCGAGATGGGACAGTAATTGCCTGGTTCTCTTGAATCTAAGATAGGCTTCTTCAAGCTAGGTCTGACTTGAGCTGTTTTCCATCTTACTGGCACTGTTGCTTGGTCCAATTACATATTAAAAATCTCTGTTAATTTTGTTATCAACCGGGTTGCTAATTGCATAAAAAAGCGAGGGGGAAGAGGATCAGCTGGGGAGCCAGATTTGATCTTAGCAATGGCTTCTAATACCTGTTCGCAGGTCACAGTTTTAAATTCAAACAGCAGAGGAAACAATGATTGGCTCTTCACAGCTGGGTGCACATCAATATTGTTGGAATTGTCCTTGTGGAAAGATCTATAAATAGCTTTAACCTTTTCGTCGAAAAAGGAAGATATTTTATCGACCCATTCTTGTGTGGAAGGAAGGGTGCGCTGGTTGGCCTGAGGAGTGGTAAACTCCTTCAGAATTTTATGTAGCTCTTTGCTGGAATTAACAGCATTGTTGATTCTCTCTGTTAAATATGACCTTTTGGTCTGTTTAATATTATTTAAATAGGCACAGTGGATTTCTTTATATTTGGATCGATCTATAGTAGTTTTGGTTTTCCTCCAGTGCCGTTCTGAAGTTCTACTGGACAATTTCTCGGTTTTTAAGGCTAACGTAAACCATGGAGATGCTTTGACTTTAGTCTTGACCCTTGACATGGGCGCTACTGTGTTTAAGGCAAGAGTTATAGCCTCTTCAAAAGCCATTGTAGCTTGATCTACATTATCTGTATGTAGTATGGCTTCAGCATTACAGTGGGTAGAAAAGGATGTAGGGGTGACTTTTCGCCAGGGCCTAATCAAGACACAGTTATTATCTTGGCTGTTTATTGGAGCATCCATACAAAAGTCGAATTTTAGCAGATGATGATCCGACCAAAGTAGAGGTAGTGGTTGTTCAACTGTAAGTTTAGTTGAGTTGGTGAACAATAAACCTAAGGTATGACCGGCTTGACTGGTAGGACCTACTACCAATTGCTCCAGTCCTAATTTCTGTAGTGATGTTACAAATTGGTAGTAGAGCTGCTTCTATTGTGATAAGACTTATCTGGCACTGATGGCTATCTTCTCGAAGTAGCGTGAACTGTGCTCCAGAAAGAATCTAGTGTGTAAGTTTAACTTTTTCCAATGTGGTATCCTTGCTCAGCTTCCCACTCACACAGTATCACATGTACTTATAACATGCAGCAGATGGAACCAGCTTATCGATTAGCAGAATCATGACACACCAGTAAAGGGAGATCACCTTGTAGCAGTGGTTCCTTCAGTTTGTAGTCAAAGGCGTGCCAAAGGCAAGCCGATCTGTGCACTTCTGCACCTAGAACACACCGAGCACCAGGGACCCTATACACTACGACGCCAGCACCCTCCTCACCCTTAACTCAGGACGCCACGCCACCTTGCGTCGCTGAATGAGATCCAGGTACCCTTCTCCGCCGGAACTGCAGCCACACCTTCACCCACGCCAGCATGCCAACTCTTCTTGCTGCTCAGCCGACCAACAGCGTAATCGACCAGCTCAGCTGCATCCTCCTCAACACGCGCTCCCTCAACAAACTTGCCATAGAAATCTGGGACCTCCTCAAACGTCGCCTCTCCCGACATCACCTTCACAGGAAACCTGGACCAAATCCTTTTCTGGACTGTACATCGCCACTGCCATCCCCAACACCTACAAAATCACAATATAACCTTGATCTGAAAGGGGCACTTTAATTCATCAAAACGCCCAACCAAAATCACCTGCAGGGACCGCCCCAACGGACCCGGAGGAGGCATCGCCATCATCCACAAGAACACCCTCCGACTGACCACTTACTTGAACTATCCAATTGCAACCATGGAACACCTCCACTTCCATATCCAGACCAACCCCAAAACCACCCTCCATGGAACCCACGTCTACAGGCGACCTGGCCGCTCTTCATCGACTCCATTGTATACCTCATTGCACCACAGGCTCTCGCATCCACCGATTACATCCTTGTCAGAGGCCTCAACTTCCACCTGGACAACCCCAGTGACCAGGGCACCGCCTCCCTACTGGAAAACCTTGCCAACATCGGACTCCAGCAGCTAGTCACTGCACAGACTCTCATAGCCGGACACACGCTTGACCCAGTCTTGTACGTCAACGTCCCCTCCAGCCACACCACCAAACTCTTCTTGACTGACCACCACTGCTTGCATTTAGTTTTCGCCACTCCCACCGTTCACTGGTGCCTTCACCACGCCCCCTGTTGTAGCTGGAACAAGGCCACTGAAGAACTTCTTTTCGATTTCATCAGCACAACCACAACACCAACAGATGCCAACACAGCAGCACGCAGCCTTCACCAATGGATCTCCAACTGCACCAACACTCGGGCACCCCCCAAGAAGCCACCAGGCCAGCTAGACTCCAAGAAAGCAGGCTGGTTCAATCCTGCCCTCCACGAGTCCAGACACACCTGCAGAAGACTCTAGAAGAGATGGAGGAACAACGAAACCCCGGAGAACCATGCAACCTTCAAAACCGCCATCAACGCACACCACCTCCTCGTCAAAACGACAAATAAAACAGTCCTCCAAGACATAATCCATGCCAATACTTACAACATTAAAGAACTCTTTGCCATCGCCTAGGAGTTCGCCAGGCCCATCAGCAAGACCACAGTCGTCACACACGCCTAAGACCTCTGCAACAAACCTGGCACCTTCCACCACAAGATCTGGCAGATCCACAACAGCTTCTAAACCAAGACCCTGCCACATCGCCCGCCACCACCGCATGCAACCGCGCCACACCCCAACAGATTATGCTCAACTGGACTATGCTCACCACAAATGACACACTCAAGACCATGAAGAGCATCCACTCAGGAGCCCCATTAGAACCTTGTCTATATCACTTCTTCCATAGAGCAGCTGCCTCCATCGCCTGCGAGCTTCGCCACACAATCGACTGTTGCATCAAAACCGCCACCTTCCCTTGACGACTGGAAACATCCCTGTCGAAGAAACTGTCCGTCGACCCGACAGACCTCAAGAACTTCAGACCCATCTCCCTCATCCCCTTCACGGCCAAGGTCATCGAAAAGGCCATCATCGCCAAACTCTGAGTTCACTGAAGAGAACCACGCCCTGGACACCTCCCAGTCCGGCTTCGGAAGCAACCACAGTTCTTAGACCGCACTCCTCGCCACCACTGACATCAGCTCCCTTCTCAACGGGGGTGAAACCGCAGCCCTCATCCTACTGGAACACTCTGCCACCTTTGACACCGCACCCTAATTATGATACTCCACGAAACTTTCATCCGCGACAAGGCACTGGACTGGATCCACTCCTTCCTTACCGGCCGAACACAGCAAATCAGACTATCCCCGTTCCTCTCAGAACCTATAGAGATCAGCTGCAGAGTGTCCCAGGACTCCTCTCTGAGACCCAACCTCTTCAACATCTACATGGCCCCCGTCGTGGCCGTCGTCAAAATTCTGCTGATCCTCTTCCTCACCCACGAACCCACAGCAGCCAGAATCAACTTTCACAACGGAATGAAGGCTGTTGCTACCTGGATGAAAGATAGCGGTCTCAAGCTCAACTTGGACAACACCAAAATACTCATTCTGGGACCCGCCCTCTCAACCTTGGACGACTCTTGGTGGCCCACCGTACAAGGAATCCCTCCCACCGATACGGACCACGCAAGCAACCTCGGCGTCATACTGAACTCTCTCACAGTGAACGGCCAAATCAAAGCAGTATCCTCATCCTGCTTCGACACACCCCGCCTGCTTTGAAAGACATTCCGATGGAGCCCCACAGAACCCAGAAAGACAGTCACACACGCACTCAGCACCAGAAGACTTGGCTACAGCAACGCACTCTATGCCTTTGTCACCCAGAAACAGCTCAGAAATCTACAGAATGTCCAAAATGCCACAGCCAGACGGGTACTCGACATCCCCCGCTGCAGCCACATAACACCTCTGACAACTCCACTGGTTCCCAATCAACAAGTGAATCACCTTCAAGCTCCTCACACATGTATGTAAAGCTCTCCACAATGCAGGACCAGCATATCTGAACCACCAACTTGAATTCCACATACCCGCCAGACAACTTCGCTCCGCCCAACTTGCCCTGACCTCCGTCCCACGGATCCTCAAGACCAGAACCAGAGGAAAATGCTTCTCCTGCCTTCGGAGACCAGACCTGGACACCATGCCCCTCCACTTCAGGCAATCCCAGTCAATGGCCATAATTCAGGAAGGCCCTCAAGACCTGGTTCTTTGATTGTACCTCCATGCCCAGATGGATCAGCAGCCCCCCTCACCTCCTTGAGACCTTCACGAGTGAGTTGCCGCATTATATTAACATCTGATTGATTGATCAGTTTGAGTACTCCTGTCCTTAGTAAGTTCCGACTCGGCCCGGCCTCTTCTTTCACATAAAGGACTTGATGACCCTGATGTATTGTTTATTATAAAAGGGAAACTATGGAAAGAACTATTCACAGCCAATGAGCAGGGGTTGTTACTCTAGATATTTCCTGTTTCCCAGAAAATGCAGGGTGTGTTGCTCAACCATAGCCTGAATGTCATCCGCTCATTCCGGATGAAATCAAAATCAATGCTGGTCAGATCTTTCCAGCCTTGGAAGTACAGGACTGTGTCATTTGCTAGTTTCCTCGAGGCTGAATCTTTCACCTCCCTATCAGGCTTGTCGACTGTAAGTACTTTACGTTTGTGGTTGAGAGATAAACGTTTCATTTTACATCCCTCCTTTAAGGCTGGCATCCCCTGCCAGTGTATTTACTATGGTCTTGGTTGTGGAAGTGGCCACTGTATGTATTTATTGCTTCACTTAAATACTTTGCTAGTTAAAGCTGTCTTTTCTCTTCCCGTAACTCTCCACTTGCTGTAATGTGCAACCTCATCTACAGGCTGATTCTCCCTAAACCAACATTTTCAAAGATCCTTTACTAACTCTTTAGAGAGCCCAGAACATTTCAGACATATTGAAATGTTTGGGCCAACATTTAAATCTAAGGGCCAGTGAGCTCTAATACTTAGGTTCTACAAATTGTTGCACCTTTTTGGTTCCAGGAGCAAGGTTAGAAGTAAGAATTCTTCAACCAATTCTGGGGTCAGCGTCATTTGATGTATGCATTAGCTTATTGTGGTGGGCAGTTTTCCGTTCCTGCTAGCTAGAGTGCCCCCTTTAATGTCTTCTTTAAATTGTGGGGCATCATCTGAAAGACATAGTGGTTTGTGGATTGTAGAATAGAAACAGCTTCACGTGAATACCTTGGAGTGCTGAGCCATCGGATTAGCTCTGGGTTTCCTTTCTTCCCATTGTACTATAGTCATTTGCCTATCTAGACCAGCAGTGTGATTGTGCAAGCAGGAACACGCGAGTTTAGGCATTGGACAGGAGAGTGACAATATTTGCCATTCACTTTGCAGGAGTTCAAAATTTGTATTTTGATGCTCAATTGAGGGTGCAGTCAATGAAGCATGAGTGGAAATTTAACCAGGACTTTATAACAGGTCTTTCAGCACATTTGGGGGATACTTTTCCAAAGATTTGTTGCATTTATTCTTTTTAGCCAGCCATGACTCCTGTGCAAAGTTGGTCAGTGATGTTTCTCTGTATTTGTTTTTGTTATGCTGTATTTCGCCCATGCCATCTGTATTGGTTTAGCACAGGCCATGGTCTTAGGTCAACCAGTTTGCTTTTTTCACCTGCCTCAGTACTCGCTGGGCAAAGTGTGTGGACGTCAGCTGTACCTTGTGCACAAAATACCCCTTTCTGCAGTACCACTCCCACAGTGCCTGAGTGGCACTGCAGCAGCTGTGCCCAGCAACATTATGCAAAGGCTTTGCTTCGTCCATAATCTATATTTCAGCTCATGGTGTGTGTTGTTCATGATAAATTACTTCTCTTTATCAGATACCCCTGCCTGCTGTGCCTGCTAGTCCTGGGTTGCCTGGCGGACACTGGGCATGTTATGTGAGCTGTGTACCCCAATGACCATTCCCTTTATTCTCAGGGCACAGCTTCTGACTGTGTTCAATAACCCTCCATTCAATACCTGTTGGACAAATCATTCAGCCATGCATTACATATATTAAAGGGTATCTTCCACGTTTTTACTGCGTATTCAGTTCACCAAATAAGGTACTGAAAGTGAACAAAGGCAGCAGGCCTCAATTGTACTCTACACAGTGACTATGTCCGGTGGAATTAAAGATACAGACATATTTCCTATTCCATTTGAATGTACCTTTTTGAGAAACAGACGTAATATTTGGACCATCCCTCTTAAAGCGTGGAACTTTTATGGTATGCCAAAATAAGGAGAACGTACAGATCTTTCTACAGGTCCAGTTCTTGGTTAGCACGATCATCCTGAAGGGAGATAGAGAGAAATGAGGCATTGAGCATTTACCCTCGCCTCAGAAAATGTGATGAACTCTCTACTGCGTTCGAGGTTGGGCCTTCCTTGGTTATTTGTTTGGTGACACACAAGCACCAAATGCCCCTCTTGTCTTTGCCTGATTGTGATTCCAGCTCGATTAAAGTTCACTCAATTTATTCCCTGTGTCTGCTACCTTGGGCCAAAGAAGGGGGCGCAGCACAGACCACAAAAACTCTCAGGTGTGAAAAAGGCTGCTTTACTGAAGACAGGTGCACCTCACAAAAACATTATCCTTTGCCTTACAAAACTAATACTCGCTAAACATTTTTTACCTGTCTTGCTTACTCCCCCTACGCCTAAGGTTCCCCCCCTCCAACTCCTTGCAACTGTTTACAATCATTAACTGTTGAACTTTAACACTGTAACTTCCTACCTATTTCTAGAACATCTACCTACCGAAGTATCTCCTACTTAACTTCCCGTTAATGCCTGCTCCGGATTAACTTGTACCCAACCATAACCTTAACCTGTAATAAACAATATCTAACACATGCCTGCACCTGCTTCCAGTGACAACCATTTGCATGCTTCTCCCGTGGTGCACCTGTTTGCAACAAAAAGGCCTATCTCCCCACAAGAAGCTCTTACCTGGCCTAAAAGTTCATCCCCATCCCCCCCAAAAAAGGGGAGGGCGGGTGGGTAAAAACTGGTTGATACAAAAACTCCAGTCCGTCTGCCGTATCACCTCACTAAAATGGTGACATGCCAGACAAAATGTTTGGTTAAGTACCTCCCACCCTCTAGCCCAAACAATGCATAAACGATCCCAATTAGGCTCTGGGCCGCACCACGGGCTCAAAATCCCCAGGGGATCAAGCCTTCCGGCAGTCGGCTGTCCCCCAAAGACCCCTTGGGCCAAAGGAGAGGGGCAAAGGCCACAAAAAACCTTCAGGTTAGTGTGAAAAAGGCTGCTTTATTGAAGACAAGTTCACCTCACAAAAACATTACCCTTGGCATTTGCCTTACACAAATTCTCACTATACATTTTTTACCTATCTTGCCTCCTCCCCCCACCCCTAAGGTTACCCCTCTCCAATTCCTTGCAACTGTTCAAAACCCCTGTATAATCATTAAATGTTGAACTTTAACTCTGTAACCTCTTACCTATTTCTAGAACATCTACCTACCGAAGTATCTCCTGCTTAACTTCCCGTTAATGCCTGCTCCGGATTAACTTGTACCCAACCATAACTTTAACCTGTAAAAACAGACTAGCAAACACACGCCACAAAGAAAAGTCCTCTTCCTGTGCCTAACTTATGACTTTTCTGACCCCCCCCCCCCCAACCTAGGGTGCTTAGGAGATCTTCTAATATTGAATGATTGATTAGTCTATGATTACCCCGTAGCGCGTCTAATGTAATTGTTCTTAACTGCGATAGCTACTACGGGAATTTGACATCAAAGCTGTTAATTTTTTTAGGAGGGCACTGTGCGTTTTTAAATGTATTCTTTATTAGACACTTTTAATCTCTGCACTACATACCTCTCTATTGTCACTGCTGTTCACGCTCCCTTGATGTGCTGGTGTACACGTCTGTAAGAGCCAGTCACCGGAGCACGGCCATCTTACGTAGTGTTCTAGTTGTTGCACTCTCCCTATTTAATGGAGGTGGTGCAAGCGTGCAGCGCGCGCAACGGGCACGCCGACGGCACGCTAAAGGCGAGCCCGTCTGCGCCCGTCCGCGCTCCGGACGCACACAGCACCAGCCATGCTGCCCTAAACACCTCTCGTTTGGTCTATTCCAGAGGTGAGCTTGTTCGGCTTGACAATCAGAGGGGTAGGACCATGATTAGTGAATCAGGTATTGGTTCAGGTAAGAATATCCCTAAGAAAACTACATCAGGGATTCTTAATTGTGGGCTGATCAATGCCAGATCCTTGTCCAAACATCATATGGAGATTTATATGTTATTGGAGCACTATTACCTCGATGTCCTTTTTCTCACGGAGACCTGGACGCGAGTGGATAGTGGAGTGGAGCTTGGCCTTGCCTGCCATCCAGGTTATAAAATATGTCATAAGCCTAGACTGGATGGAAGAGGGGGAGGAGTAGGATTTATATATAAAGAAATCTGGAACTTTACCCCTCTTTGCGTTGAAGACATCCTGGGGATTGAGTCTCTGGGGTTCTCACTCAAAGACACCAGTAGTGTTCTTTGTACAGGCCTACTTTGTTATAGGCCACCAGGGGGGAGATGAACATGCCTGTCAAGAATTGATTGATGAGATGTACAGCTTAGCGCATTCCCATTCCAAACTACTGATCCTCTGAGATTTTAATCTCTGGGAGAATGGCATTCTTGCTACTGCTTTTAAAAAGCTTTTCCAGGCCTGTAAGAATGTTAATCTTCAACAGCTGGTATTACACCCTACTCACCAGAAGGCCCATGTGCTTGATCTGGTCTTCGCAGATGAAAATGACACAGTTGTACAAGAAATACTTCCTCAATGTTGGACAGACCATTTCTTGGTCCTCTTCTCCTTGAACGCAGCCATCCACCATCAACATGATGGCTACATGTCAGCTACTTGAGTTAGTAGAGAGTGGTCTAAAATATTCAAACTAGCTGACCTCCCCCGGCTTGTTAAGGACAGCTATGTCATGCACGACTCTGCGGAAGCAAACTATTTGAATCTGTGTCATCAGATTTCTAATTCATTAGATCGACTAGCGCCGTTGAGGAAAGTTAAAAGTTGCAAAAAGCCTTCTGCTCCATGGTATAATGAAGAGCTGAGACTGAGGAAGACCAGCTGTAAACAAGCTGAAAGGAAGTGGAGGAAGAACTACTTAGAGACAGATAAGGCAGTGTTAAAAAATCTGCTTTATACTTATAAAGAGTCAATTGGCAAAGCCAAGGCTAAATATCTTGAGGAGACTATTCTTCTCTCTGCTAACAAATCACATACTCTATTTAGCCTAGTAAGAGGCCTGTCCAGTCCAGATTGTGCTAAATCTAACATCCCGGCTTCACAAGAACTTTGTGACAATTTGTCAAGTTCCTTCGAGAAAAAAATTTGTAACATTTTAATAGGGTTCAAATCCCCGGTGGCTGGAGATGGGTACCAACTTATAGGTGATGATACCTCATTAAATTATTGTATAACTAACAAAGAACACATGACCGTTCTGGACCATTTTCAGATGCCTTCACAAGAGGATTCCCACTCTGTTGCTGCTGGCGTTTCCTCGGGTTCCTCTATGGATCCAATTCCACACAAGTTTTGGAAATTGTTTGGAGGTGAGCTCTTCCCACTCTTATATCACATCTGCAGTCAATCTCTAACCACAGCTGTAGTACTGGACTGCTGGAAAAAGGCAGTTGTCTCTCCATTGCTAAAAAAGGACACACTGGATCCCCAGTGTCCTTACAACTACAGACCCATTTCCCTGTTAACCTACCGAATTAAGATTCTGGAGAGGGTAGTGACCAAATCTCTCTCAAAATATGTTGAGGATAATGAGTTGCTGGACGACGTCCAATTCGGTTTCCGCCATGCGCACGGGACCGAAACTGCCTTGGTGGCAATCTTGGACAACCTGAGAATGTGGGCCGACAGTGGTCAGACAGCCTTTTTAGTGCTGCTCGACATGTCAGCCGCGTTTGACACTGTTAACCATCGGACTCTGATTTGGAGATTAGGGGAATTGGGTGTTGTGGCTAGGGCGCAAGACTGGTTTTAATCCTATCTCTCGAATAGGCAGCAACTCTGTCGCCATTTTTCTCCAAGTACAGAAATGTTAAACAGGGGGTTCCTCAGGGCTTGGTTATCAGCCCAATCTTGTTTAATCTATATCTTCGTCCCCTTATCATTCTAATAAAATCATTTGGCATCAATGCCATCAACTACGCAGATGACACTCAGCTTGCCCCAATATTGGCACTTTCATAGATTCCCATGCTTTGTATCATTCCCCGTTGTCGGAATGGGAGCCTTGGTAAATAAAAAATACCATAGAAGTAAGCACAAAAGTGAAAAAAAGGCCTAGGCCTCATCTCATTTTGTAGCTTATCCACCTCTTTTTGTAAAAGAGACCAAATTCTTGCAATAACCAATCAGAGCAGCCTCACCACATAGACCCTTCCTGAGAGGGCCTCAGAGCCTCAGATTTTCTACCGCACGTTGTGCTAGGGAGTCTCCATTGAGCTCTGCTCAATTTTCTTCACTTTAACTCAACTTTAACTCAACTTTAATTCGTTTTATCAATATGTCTGACAAAGAAAAGAAGGCTCTGTTTAGAGCTTGTGATACCCGTTCGAGGAAGAGGCTGTTTGTAGAGGACAAACATCAAGATTGCATATATTGTTTGTACCCGGACCACAAGGCCACAGAGTGCAAGATTTGCAGGACCTTCCCCACTAAAACCTTGAGTGACAGAGAAGGCCGTCTTCTGACCTTGGTATAAAAACTGAAGACTCGAGAGGGAGGTTTGTCTTCTGACAGTGAGGCTCTTCTTCAACTGCGTCCTCGAGAAGATCAAAGAAGAGGGGTAGGTCTTCCCCCCCCTATGTCTACTGAGCCCCCTGTTAAGGCCTTGCTTGGGACCTCTGATAGGTCTGATAGGCCTGCTTCCCTAAAATCTCCTCACCACAGTGAAAAGGAGAGGCAGGGACAGCTTGAGGAGTCACAGGCAGAAAAGAAAGCTAAGAAGGTAGTCTCTGGGTCTTCTCCGCCTTCAGGAAATGGAAAGAATGGCAAAAAACCTTCTACTGCTCCTCAGGACACTGCTTTGGACAAAAAACAGCGTTCGTCGACGGTGAAAACTACAGGTTCGTCGACGATTCCAGTCAGGAAAGACTTGTCTCTGAAAATAACCTCGTCGACGGGCTCGTCGACGATGGTTACGTCGACGGCATCTAAACCGTCGTCGACATTTTAAAGTGCCTGCTTCTTATTCATCAACGACGAAGCTTACATCATCCACTTCGACGATGATGACGACGAGGCTAGTGTCGACGGCAATGACGACGACCAGAACGACGTCGACAGCTGCCATGATCATGACGACGAGCTCGCCGACGAGCTCGTCGACGATCCAACCTTCGTCGACGGGAGTCGTCTCACCATCGACGAGCCAACCTTCGACGAGCGCAGTCTCTTCCTTGACGACTACGACGTCGTCGACGAGACTTCTACCATCGACGACGACTCAGTCAACGACGTCGTCGACGACTCCAGTCCTCTGTATCTCTCTCAAAAAGAGGCTTATTACTCCGGAAATGACGTCTCCACGGCGTGTCACATCTTTACCTCCATCATTGCTTTTGGACGACGACTCTGAAGAGGAGGATGAAGGTCCTTACGGACCGGCTTATAGCCCATCAGACCGGCAGGTCAAGTGCCAGGGGTCCAGTTCTGATGAAGGCGAGGTGGAAGAGCACCACTATATGCAGCAGAACACTAATGAAGAGAGACCTCATGTGTGTGTTCACCCAGAGAGTTCTCAACAAGGACCACACCAGGACATGTGGCGATGCCGTCCTCTCTTATTTCGGACTTACAATTAATGCTACAAGATTATAGCCGGAGGGACAACAAATACGACCTCCTTCACACTCTATTCCGGCACTGCAGGCAGTGGCGGAGACACTGTTGCCTTCAAGGGTACGCAAACTAGAGCCCAGGGAAGCTCCTCAAGAGGTGGTTCATATCCAGGATGATGATGTCTCATCGGATGAAGAGCAACAGGTTGACCCTGACCAGGATCCAGATAGAGACTGGAATACTAATGGTCTTCAGGGTCCAGATGTCCAAGTGCCGGATACCGCAACTTCTCCTCCAGCGGACATTGGAGGTTTTCATAATGTCATGGAAAGAGTGGCTAAGAGGTTTGGTCTGCCCATTTCATCGGTGCAAACTGACTGTTTTTTATACGACTTCAAAGAGCCATACAGGACCGTCACTGGATTCTGCATGGCTTTGATACCCGAGACTGACCAGAAAACTCAAAGCGGAACCATGCAGGATGATTTTGATTGCACTGGCGTGGCCCCGGCAATTCTGGTACACAGAGCTACTTCTTCTTTCCCAGGACCACCCGATTCTCTTGCGACCTGTTCAGTCGCTATTGACCATGGCTCACGGACAAGTACTGCATCCGGATCTGAACTCACTCCAATTGACAGCGTGGCTCCTGTGTACAGAGAATTCCAGAATTTAAATCTCCCAGGGGAATGTAGCTACATTCTGGCTCAGGCCCGTGCGCCAAGTACAAATAAGACTTATCGGGCGAAGTGGAAAAGGTTCTGCCTTTGGTGTCGGAGGCAAGATATACACCCATACACTTCGGCACCGGACCAACTTTTGCCTTACATCCTGGTCTGGATTGGCGCATTCTTCCGTGAAGGTTCATCTGGCGGCCATTTCCAGATTTAGACGCACGTCATCAGGTCCTTCCCTTTGGTCTGCAAGAATTGTTAAACAATTTCTGAAGGGCTTGTTCAGAGTTTTTCCTCCAGTCCGGCCTCCACCACCGGCCTGGCACCTTAGTTTGGTTCTATCACACCTGATGAAAGCTCCGTTTGAGCCTATTCACAGGGCGGATATGAAGTTTGTTTCATGGAAACATGCTCTTCTCTTAGCTTTGACATCGACTAGAAGAGTTAGTGAGCTTCAGGCATTCACGATTGTAGAACCTTTTCTGCAATTCAAAAATGATGTTCTCATCCTGTGGATAAATCTGAAATTTATTCCTAAAGTCCCATCAGAGTTCCATCTGAATGAGCCTGTGATCTTAAAGTCCTTCTTCCCACGGCCCTCTACGCCAGCAGAGAGGGCGTTAGACGTTCATAGATGTCTAAAATTTTACTTTGAGCGAACAAAGCAATTCAGGAAATCTTCCCAGCTATTTGTCTCTTACAGTGCTCCGCGGAAAGGATGCCCAATTTCAAAACCCTGTATTTCACGCTGGATATCGAATGCAATCCAGTTTTGCCATCAAGAGGCAGGCAAGCCACTGGAACGAACAGATCGTGCTCATTCTACAAGATCAATGGCTTCATCTGTGGCTCTATTCTCAGGAGTCCCAATCAAGGACATCTTTAGAGCGGCGACGTGGAGACGTATCCACACCTTCACTCGGCACTACTGCTTGGATTCTTCTGTGGGAGAGGATGCAGCAGTGGGTCAAGCAGTCTTGAGGAACCTTTTTCAATGAGACAGTGAGCTTTCCTTACTATCCCGCCTTCCTGTATTGCATATTTTGTATCACTTGTGTTTGTTTCTACTTTGTGATATCTATTTACATATATATTATATATCTATATAGGTATATCTGTTTTTTCTTATCAGAATAATATTTGTGTTTACAGATATGCAGGGGACAAAATATGCCTTATGTTTACTGCTAGCTACTCTGATACAAAGCATGGGAATCTATGAAAGTTCCAATACTGGGGCGAGAAAACAAGTTACTTACCTGTAACTCTGGTTCCCCAGTATTGGTAACTTTCATAGATTCCCATGCGCCCACCCTCCTCCCCTGAGAAAGCTCAGCCTTATGGTACAAAGATTGCTGCTGTTCCACAACGGCTACGAAAATCTGAGGCTTTCTCAGGAAGGTTCTATGTGGTGAGGCTGCTCTGATTCGTTATTGCAAGAATGTGGTCTCTTTTACAAAAAGATGTGGATAAGCTACAAAATTAGATGAGGCCTAGGCCTTTTTTTCACTTTTGTGCTTACTTCTATGGTATTTTTTATTTACAGAGGCTCCCATTCCGACAACGGGGAATGATACAAAGCATGGGAATCTATGAAAGTTACCAATACTGGGGAACCAAAGTTACAGGTAAGTAACTTGTTTTCTTATCTTCACTGTTGAGGGCAAAATGCATTGTTTACATCAAACGGCAGAGTAGTTGAAAGAGAATTCTTTATAATTTAATGAGGAAAAATACTACCCTTGGGGTGACAGTCGCGCTATATAAGTGCACCTTACATTACATACATTACATCTACCTATGATCACCTTCATCTGTATCAGATGCAACTCTATCCCGAAGCATGACAAATGTAGACCATCGTCCCCGAAAAAAGACACCGCTGCGTACTTCAATTTTGTGTGTTCTACTCTCCCGATGCCTTCCCTTTCACAAAAATTTCTCATGTCCTATTAATCTTCCTCCTCCCCTTATCAATTGCAACGGGTCTTTCAGCCCCACTCCAATGCTTCCTGGGAATGAACTCTGACCAATTGGTAAAACACCTGACCATTGATGCTTGATTTCTAACAAATCCCTCTTCAGGGGTTTCAAAAGAGCTTAACCTTTGTACACCTCCAGGTAATTCTCACCAAGGTGCACAATCAACACATCCGGACAAATGTTATTTTTAATAAAGTTGTTCAGGCAAGGTATGAGCTTGTACCAGCGCATTCCTCCCTTTCCATGCCAAGTAGCCTGGAATAATAACTAATCTAAACCAAGGTTCAAATCTTTCCCTTTTTGGATTCCATGTAGTTATGCCCATTTAACAAAAGAATGACCCACTATCCATATAGACCGCTCCGCCGAAGCTGGCCCAGCCACTGCACCTGAAAAGACACAAGCGTAGGTACATGTACACTAAGCATCACCGTACCCTGGCTCCCCCAGTTTAATGTATGTTTTAAAACAATCAAACTTCCACCTCCCCAAGCGCATGATCCTGCCCTCCCCAACCCTGCTTCGCCGCATCTGTTGCAACCCCAATACGGAAGGAGTGAGTGCTGTACTCCCCCCAAAGCTTCCCCCAAGAGTCACAATGCTCTCAGCATCTCCCAAAGCAGCTGAGTTGCCGTGAAACCCTTCTGAACACACCCCCAGTGGCTGTCCCCAAAATATCCCTCAATGAGCCCCCCATCTCACTGCACATACTGCTATGTCTTTTGAGGCTCGCATTACCACCCCTTTCTCCTTTCCCCTTTGGTCCGTCTTAGATTGTTTTAACTTCACTTCTCAGTAGAAGTGAAGGCAGTCCCTTCTGTCATGTTCATCTCCCCCGTTGACGACCCACAACACCTTTTTTGCCCACCATCTCTGAAACCTGAAAGGCCCTGAAATACATCCAAGACATTAATGTGGTAAATAATGCTGTCCCCATGTTCCTACGAATCCTCGGTATCAACTGTAACATGGCGGCGAAATATGTTCTAGACACTGGCCTCCTAACTCAGGGCTTGGCACCCTTTTCTCTTGCCCGGCCTTCCAAAATCTGCCTACCTAGTTCTCCTGCTGAAGGTGCATACCCTCACCACAGCTCACCCATGAAAGCAATCCATGTCAGCTTGCCAGTAATCGTAATTTTGTTCAGGCCTCAATCATTGCCGAAATAAACTGTACTAAGTCTTCTTCTCTTGCCCACCTGTCGTCCCTTCTCTGAGCCCCCCCCCTTGATAAACTCCAGCCAAGCCTGCCTATATGCCTTCCTAGTGGAGAGAGCCAATTGTAGCATCCTTTGTCTCCGATGTACCACATCCCCACCGGCACTGGTGTCTTGCAGGTGTCCGCCTCTGTGGCCAGACCATGGAACCTCTCCCACTGTGAACAAGACAAAGCGTCTGCAATGTCATTGTCCACCCCTGGCACATGTCTGGCTTGAAACGTGACATCATGTTTCAAATAACTGAGTACAAGCACTTTTATCAACTTGAGAACCTGTGCATCCCTAGCTGATTGCTTGTTAACCACCTGCACCACTGCCATATTGTCTATCCTGAAAATGATTCTCATGTGTGCCAGGTCCTTTTCCATACTGTCGTCGCTAGTGGGAATAATTCCAAAAAGGCAATGCTCCTGTCCCCATTCTTCCAATGTCGTGGCCACTCTTACGCGCACATACCCTGCCAATAAGGTCCAAAACCACTAGCTCCGTCTGAGTACATGTACACGCCTCAGTCCTTGGGCACCGCCATTGGAATGCTATTAGTCCTGTAGGCATTTTCGCCACATGAATAAATCTTCCTTCGTCCCTGCAGGCAATCTCGTGTGATGATGTGGAAGTGTGACGCCCGCTAGTGACCTGCTCAGTCTCCTCCAAAAAGTCCTTCGTGCCCTTACTGCCCTACATGCAAGATTAAGATGTCCCAGCAGCACTTGCACTTCCTGTACTGTCACCCTCGGTCTGGCCAGTATGTCATGAATCAGCATAATCATGTTCAACATTTTGTCTGTCAGCAGGTGTGCCTCCATCACCACCGAAACCAGTTCAAAGCCCAGAAATGACTAAACCGTACTTGTACCTTGTGTCTTCTCTGGTGGAAGTGGCACTCCCAGTGAACCCATGAGTTCTTGAAAACTGTTCAACTGTTGACAGTTCGCTGAACCGGTTCGACCTACCAGGAAGAAGTCGTCAAGGTAGTGTGTCACCGTCTCTTTGCCTATCTGCCATGAGAAAACCCATTGCAAGAATGAGCTAAAACGCTCAAATAAGGCTCATGCAATGGAATATCCCATAGGCAATTTCTTGTCCACAAAGATGTGTCCTTCGAACTGTATCCCTAACAATTGGAAATCATCCGGGTATACCGGCTGTAAACGAAAGACTAACTTAATGTCACATTTCGCCATCTCCGCACCCTTTCCTACCGTCTTACACTAATGCCCTGGCTACATCTACTGACGAGTACGACACTGATGTCAAGTCCTCTGATATGTAATCATTTACTGAGGACCCTTCCGGCTGAGATAGATGCTGTATCAATCTGAATTGACCCGGTTCTTTTTTGGGCACTACCCTAATCGGTGATATCATCTCTTTGAGAGATGAGTGTCCGAATAGTCCTTCCATACGCCCATCTTCTTTGAACAATTTTTCCAGCACTGTTGCTTTGTGTGCTTTAACTGATTTTAAGTCCTCCGCCCACCTAGCCGATCTTGGCCCTTCATACCTCAACTTAAACACCTCCCGAAAACTGTGACTCAGTAGTGCAGCATCCTCCCGACATAGATATTGTACCAGCCAGCAGTCAAACCATTCCAGCCTAATGGGTGTACAATCCTTTTCCCATGGAACCTTGTGCTCCCCTACTGCCCCTGCCCCCGACCATCTGCTGTCCCTGTTGTCCTTGAAAGGAGCTTTTGTGCTGGAAAACTTGGCTATGCGGTTGCCCTTGCCAGTTGTAACCTTTCCTAAAACCTTGTACCAACGGGTGTTGCCCAGCACACTTTGAGCACTTGTGTCTAAATCTACAGTACTCTCTTGTACAGGATCCCTTATTTTAAACCCAGCAGGCCCCCCGAACTCCCCCTTAGCTCTCTGCTGTATAACCCATGCCAGCCTTGCCCTAAACACCTTGTCGTAGTGCGACCAAGCGTAGCCTCCATATGCCACTTGAGCCCTTCTTATCACGTCCATATACTTAAAAAGCGAGATAGACCTCTCTGGGTATTTTTCGCAATACACGCTCGTAAATATTAAGAAGGCTGCTGTCCAGTTTTCGATAGGCATAGGCACTTTAGGCTTCTTGGGTAGCTCTTAGCTCCTCCTCCTTTGAACTCTCTTTTGCCCTAAGTTCCCTGTGTCGTAACTTCAGCACGTCTACGTACTCCCCATTCCAAATCTTTTGTTTAGTCGTCAGTATAAATGGGCCCCCAGTGGCTTTGTCACCCCCATGTATGGAAGTGTCTTAATTTTCATATCATGGCTCTCTTTAGTGGCTCCTCCCTGGGCCCCCTCACTGTCCTGCCCTTCCGCTGGCGTCTTGTCTGTGCCTGACCAGGTCCCTCGTCCCGTCGTCCTTCTGCTAAGTCCCCTTTTTTCTTCACTTCCTCTGATGTCTGCCCGTCAGTGCCTACGCCAGTATCCTTAACATACAGACCTTAGCCCCAATGCACTGCCCCTTCGGCCTCACCCCTGGGTGCATCAGTCCCCATGAGACCCTGCCTTTGGGCATTAATGGAGGACCACAACCTTTCCCGCCCTTCCCTAACTTCCAGGTCGGTGTCCGCACTGGATCCAGCCGCCTAATCAGTTGTGCAGGGGGTTGAACCACAACGTCCCAGTCCAGGAGATATCCTTGTTTCCCTGCCTGCAACATACTAGGCATATCGGTACTATGTCCCCCGCCCTGCTGTGTTACCATTTTGTCCTCCTCCACTATCTCCCCTTTCTCAATACTATCCATCTAATAATCCAACTGTAAGCCCCCTTCTATGTCCTCGTTGCATCTCCTTGCAACCGGGCCTCTGCACTGTCCTGCTTATTGCTTATTAGCTTCTCTAAATCCACCACTGGGTACCGTGGGGGTGAAAAAAACCTTCCCGATCCATACATGATTTCCCTCTCACCGCCGGCCATGAGGCCGCATCGACCAAGCGGGGTTGTTGCACTGCCTCGGTCACCGCTGACCATTGTTTAGCAGTGTTGTCCCATCCCACAACGGAATCCGGCTGGTTGCCTTTGCCGTCACTTCTCCTCGGGAGCATGGAGCCGCATGTGACTCACCCAAGTTCTCTATCTCTTGATCCTGCCACTCCTCCAAAGGAAAAGTAAGGTCCGGCAAGCCGGGGTTAGTGGCCCCTTCTGTGCTTACCCAGTTTGGCCCTGGCTACCACTGCCAAAAACCCTATTTCTTGTCCCACATCCATGTTTACCCAAGCAGCCTGCCTGCCGTCCCTCCCCTCATCTGTGACTGTCTGCCAAGCCCGTTTCCTCCCCGCCCCTGCTGAATGCCCCCAATCGTGCTGCCCCCCCCACCCCCAACCCTGCGCCCCGATGCGAATATGTCCTGACCACTGGAATAGGCTCTGTCGCCTGTCCCTCTTCCCCAACCCCTTCTTGATTGTACCCTTCACTCCACTCCAACATGGCCACGACTGAAGCAGATGCTGGGCCCTTTACTTGCTCCCCTATTCCCCCCCCAGCGCAACCCTGTCCTTCCCCTGCAGCCAGCCCCCCTCCTCTGATCAGCGCGATCTGAGCCCCCATTGGGCCCGGTCTAACCATATCTATAAATCAAAAAAAAGGGCGGGACTAGGAGCTAGTTGAGGTCCAGTACCCGTGCTCCACGTAGTAGTATAGAACAAAAAAATGGGGTTACTGTTCCTAAAAGGACACCATTATTGTCCATGAAGACAAAGAATGGGGAAGAACAAAGGGGTCACGGTTCTGACCTCATAGATAGACAATCACAGATATTGTCTCTTGTTGCCCTCACACATCCCGAAAGATGTCATGCTTCATCATTGGGCGTTGCCTCTCGTCGGGCCGGGCTGCAATGCCCTACGGGTCCCCTGAATAGTCACTTCAGTGGTGATTGTGAAAAGTGAAAGGCAAATAAGTAAATAAAAAACCCTATATTAAAAGTAGAGCGGTTATCCTTGTAAAAACTACAGGGTGGCGTGAGCTTAAATGATGGCAACTCTTGTTGCATCCTAGATGAGTGAAGAGTAGTTAAAAAACACAGACGATGCACAGACAAACATGAAAACATAGTTACTGTATAGTTCTCAATGGTGAGATGATTGATGGCATCTCACCCAATCATGTACTCTCTTGCAGGGCAGGAGAGCGGTGCTGTGGGCGCCTTGGTAGGGTATAGAGTAAAGGCGCCAGTTATATACACACATTCACTAAAGTGGATCAGTGCAAGAACTACAAAGCGCAGTTCACACTCCTTTTCATCACACAGCTGTAAAAGGTTGTCGGTGCGAGGTATTGCCAGTGGCCTCGACCGCAACATTCCATGCACTCCTACCTATTGATAAATAAAAGATTGCTCCATAGGCTACTGTGTGTCAGTCAGCACCGTAATGGGCTGTAGTTCGCAGCGGGGGCGAGAGAGAGCGAAGAAGAAAAAATGGTATTAAAGCGGCTGAGATTACAGCCGCTGCTAAAGTGGCAGTTTGGGCAGGATCGCCTGGTAGCTACCAGTGGGAGACCAGAGGTAGTATACTCACGGTTCATATGGGTGCACTCTGCTGCATCACCTATCCTATCTGGGTGCATGGCTTCCAGTGAGTGTGTCTTGTCATTTTTACGTGCATGCACGGGCGCCATCTTCTAATGGTAAATCTTATTGTGTGGTCCCATATACTAGTTGGAGGGCATCTGAACTAATAATTCCAAGGATATATCAGAGTTCTATCTGCAGGGTGGGGCCAGCACTAGGAGTGATCTTATTAAAATACAGAAACTGAGTATGTGATGATCTGATGGGCAGCAGCAAAGGCTGCCATGGAATGACTAGTAGAGGGAATGTGCCGTGCCACAGCCTGAATGAAATAGATAAAACCTTGGTCGGTAGACTGTTAAAATATTGAAGGACGTGCTGGCCCTGATGTGTTGGCTAGGCAAATATTTGTGTGTTGCACGGGAGATGTTGTATACATGATGTCACACTGACAAAGTCCTCATAGTTCTATCCACGGGATATCATCATTTAGTCCCCTCTTGTGGGTCTGAAGGTGTACCCAGCGTTGTTCGCGTCTTACTAGGGCTATGTTGCTCCAAGTCGGATTGGATTCTAAGATAGTTCACTTGATATCATTAGCAGCATGTTTCTTTTCAATAAAGTGGCTGCACATTCTGGTGGAGATGCGTCCGCATTCTATTATGGTCTTGTGTTTGTCAATCCTGATTTTGACTGGCCTGGTGGTCATCCCGACGTAGAGGAGTCCACATGGGCATGAGATAAGATAAACACAATTTTTGGTGTTACAGTTTGTGTGTTGTCTTTGCTCCCATGTGAACTCCGCAGTGTCTTGGTGTGTTTGGTGGATGCACCAGCATTGCAGGTTCTGCAGGTATATTGGCCAGGTACTGGTGGCAGATTCCAGAGGGTGTTGTCCCCTGGTTTCTAGTGGAGACGTGGCCGTGTGTGAACCAATTGGTCCCTAATGTTAGTTGTCCTCCTGAAGGCAAACCTAGGTCGTGTGATGTTCAAAGAGTCCGTGTTCAGGATCTTCCAATTCCATAATATGTCTTTTATCTGATTGGAAAGGGGTGCAAGTCTCCCGGCTGCCCCCCATAAACCCCTGAGAGGCCTCTGATATGAACGATAGTCATCACAATTGTGAAACCTGGACATGTGTGATATTGGAAGGTCAACTTTGCTATCTAGTTGATTGACAAAATATGAAACTCTGCCTTTCGTTTCGTGAAATTAGCCTCATCTTTAGGGGAAAAGGATTGCTTTATTTTCACAAATTATGTTAATGTGCTCATATGAAATAATGTTCCTGCAATTTAGTGTCGCTTCTGTATTTTTTCAATAGGTGCTTTATAAAATGCAGAATACACTTCTTAAATCATAGATTTAGCTCTAATGGATGTTTATCCTTAATCTGTTTGTAAATCAATATTTTCATGTTAATGATATGTCTCGAGATATTTGATGCCCGGTGTTACTACTTTTGGTAGTAAATCGATGTACAACTGTCACACACCCTTTCTCGGTTATGCTACCTAGGCCCATATTTTTTTTAGACATCACTGTTAGTATGTGATACTTTTCTTTAGCACTAATACCCCAACTTTGCATTTACTAGCGTTAATAAATGGTTAATTAGACTAAGAGGCGTTCTGGTTTGCCTCTGGCTCTTTTCTAACCGACATTATTATATCTTTATTAGCAGCTAGCGAGTAGCCAAATACGGTTCATATATGGCACAAATAATGTTCTTCTGATACCTGGGATGTCTGCATGAACGCTCCTGTCTTGGAATTATAATGGTACCCTACGTGATGTCTCGTTTTGAAAAACTGTAATTGTGGTTTGACAATTTAACCATGTGTGCACTAACTGGCAAAACTTCGCCCGCCCCACCCACCTCCCTTGAATTCGTTGTGCCGTTCGGAGGCTCTTTGTGGTGGTGTTTTTCAACTTGAACCATGTTTAGTTTCTGTTATGCAAATAATACTGTAAACTTAGAAATGCATTTGCATTCCTATTTCGGATTCAAACCACAACTGCTTTTGAAAAAAGCAAGTGCATTTTAATGAGCACTGGCGGAAAGGAGAAAAATATGGTATTCATTCCGTCTCATTGTAGCACATTCAATAAATGACTTGAAGAAATATGTAGGACTGGATGTGTGTTATGCAAATGGTACGAATTTAGTGGTCCTGAAAGAATTGTGCTTTGTGTAGTTCTTCAAAGGTGTTAGGAATTCAGCGAAAATTACCGTTTTTTTGTAAACACCTTTGTTCGCTGTTATACATAACGGATTGCTATCCGATTTTCCCACCTCGTAGACAGTTGCAAAAGATTCTGATTGAAATGGGGCAGTCATTAAGGGTCAGTTTGTGGTACTGTATTACACTTTCTTCAGGTTACGAGATAGCTCTATCGCAAAGCCCGTATTGCACCAGTGCTGGCTTTTCTTTGACTAGTCCTTGTTTTCAGGTGGCTCAACCGTAGTGCACGAAGACTACCAATCCAGCATTGCACTCCTTTGTAATACGAATACCTAGAACGGGGTCAGTGCGAAATTGGGGATATGTAAATGTGTAAATGTACATGTATTTATATAGCGCAAATCACCGACCCGGTATCTAAGCGCTTGCTTAGGGAACCCGTCCTGGTATTCCCCTGTGAGATAACCCTGGCAGGGAATCCACAAGGTGAAAGCCAGGCATCCCACCGCGAGGGGTCGTTGTGGAGATTAAGCAAGCTATTGCCCAGAGTCACAGAGTGTGAACCCATGAATCGAGTAGGCACCGGAGCGAGAATTGTCGAGTCGGTGGACAATTTAGGACTCAAGACCCTGCCGCGTCGGGAATTGAACCCTGGTCCCGGGCTGACCTCTGCTTCCAGGTCTGCCTCCTCTAACCAGTGAGCCACACTGCTCCACTGGAGCCATCAAGTTGTTTTCATTATTGGTGAGCTGGAGAAACTCGTTCACTCCACTTTGATCAGGGTGGTAGTTCCAACGCGAAACATTGGTACATCACACGAGAACACAACCCGGTCACTGCTGTGTTGTACGTAGGCAGATGAGCTCTATCGCCCTGAACTTTGCACTGGGTTGTACTACCCCTGGGTTAGCGCTCTCTAGTTTGCAAATTCATCTTTCCACATTGATGTCACTAGAATGATTCATGATGAACACATAGTAAGGAACACAACAGGTGATTACTGGTTGTTCTTTTTCCTACCTGGGACTGTAGCCTTAGAAAAGCCAGTGTGTGCTGGGAACACAGCCCTAGTATATGTTTCCTAGGCAGAGAGTCATTATTCCACCACATTTATCAGACAGGACATGTCAGTCACAAAAACGGACTCGGTCAATTATATCATGAAATGTAAACCCTCATAGTACTTTGGGTACTGCAGTCAACTTGCCCATCCATCCCCCATGGCTCCTGTGTTGTCAGAGGATCAGCTGCAAACGAAAGGCTGCTGGTCTTCACCTCCTTATAAAAGTTGTTGAAGTGGTTCTCTCTACCATAGTGTGCAGCCACCCTCTTACGGCTGACGAATTGCATTGCATACATTTTCTTGTTTTTTCAGGGCCATTATTGTAGTTTGGTTAGCTAATGTGTTTTACACACTTTATGGCTCATGCAGCAGGCCTAGCTTGGTATGGAAAAGTGTAATTTGGTGAGTGAAAACTATCATTATGGTGCTGGTCTAGGAGCATCAAGGCCTTGTACTCAAAGAATAGGTACTAAAACGAGGAAGGGAGAAATAGAGTATTAAAGATGTGTAATACACCTATTGTCATTGTCCGTCACAGGTAATTTTCTTGTCTCTATAAGTACCTTGTTGTTCACATTTTTAGTGTATCAGAATCTTACTTTTAACAGAGTAATGTACTTAGTAAGCGAAAGATGAAATTTAAACTTGACCTTGGTAGTAATATATGATTTTTAGGAAGCATCATTACCGTAGTATTCTTTTCAGCTTGGTAGAGATAGACAGCTTAAAAATGTCGAGTCTCCATTATTTTTACCCTCTACTGGTCATTCTTAAACTAATTTTGCCTAATTAGTCCATTAAAAGTGAACATTGTAAGACTAGAGCACTTTGATCATCCCTTCTCCTCCCCTTTTGTCATTAAATAGCTGCCATCTTGCATTGATTTGGAATCAGTAGTGTAAACAAGCTTAAAACTGTTTTTTGTTAAGAAGTCGGCATGCATGCTTGTATTGGTGTGTTTTTTCTTCTGTAGTCAGCAATTCAAATTTGCCCTAATCCAAAACAGGGCTACAATCAAAGACTTCTATTTTAAAACGGAATCATTAATTATTCTCAGCAAAGTTGCAGACGTCACCATTCCTTGCGAGGGGCACTATTTTTTGCTATGCTGTATAGTTTTATTGGTGCTGCAGATGGTTTTTCCTTTAGTCAGCGGTTGTGTAGAGTGAAGTCAAATTTATAACAAACAAGCCCAGGACCACACTGTGTTGTCAAGAAAAAATTAAATTGCAGCTTGTGCCATGGTAGTTATGCTGAAGGAAGGTAGAGGGCTCTTCCTAACGGTTCCCCTTGTCTGCTTTGGGAAGTGAGCAAAACACGTCCAGAGACGCGGATTCATTCCTGGAAAGGTTTTGTGGTTCACTAGATTCAGCAAGATAAATGATGTGAGACAAAGTTGTCCTATGGCTTGGTTTCTCAGCATTTCGTTGAAGCAATATTCTTTGCAAAGTAGTTCATGCAACTGCATGGTGCGTCCAAATTTCAGCTGCTTGATGAATGGTTGAGTTTTTAAGTACTCCTATACACTTGCAGTTGTATGAGTAGAGCATGTTTAAAAAGAAAAAATGGCCTACTTACTCTTAAAAAAATTGCTAAGATGTATGTACCTTTTTATTATGTTCCTTTTATGTAATGATTTGTACCACCTGAGTAGTAGCATTTCGCTATTAGAGTAAAGAATTGTGCTGAATGAAGGACCTGGGCAGAACCACATATTCATACAGCCGATAGGAACCTATTGATTAAAATGGCATTGATGTGGATAGGTAGAGCTGGTAATATTTGGAGAAGCTTATCCGGCCACAGTTACTTACGTGTTGGTGTGGAGTTGTGAGATGGTGGGTGTACTGAGTAAAGAAGTCCAACTGTAAGCCGAGTAGTAGGTTCCAACGATGTAGTCTATTATATCCAGTTCCGAGTAAGTAGAGAGAAGGTAGATAGTAAGTAAGATGGTCATCAGTAGTAGCCCCACCAGGAGCAGCCTCCCTGCTCATCCTCCAATCTTCAACTGACACTCTAACCAAGACCAAGCACTTCAACATTCTGTGCCATCAACCTAGATTCTACAGTCACTCAGGCTGAACAGAAAGGAGAATATCAATGCAAAGAAAGAAGAGGAGGAATCACACTATAACCTATCCTCTTTCTTAACATCAACAAAAGAAATGTACTGAAGAAAAGAAAAAGGAATAAAGAAAGTCAAAGATGCAAATTCAACATTTGAAAGAAAATGAAACAGGATAAAAGATAGCAAGAATTACTATCCTAACGCAAAAGTGCAATGGCCTGCACATACAATAATGCAATGGCATGAAATTGCAGTAATGCAATGGCAAGAAAATTGCCTAAACGCAATAAAACAATGGCATGGAAATACAATAATACAGTGGCAAAAAATTGCAGTACAATCACATGGAAATTGACAAACACTAAATAAAACACACCCACGCCATCCCCTTTTCTCACAAATGAAAGACATAACCCAAAGGTAAAATGTAAGCCAGGAAATACGCGCACCAGAAAAGACCTACAGTCTCAGGCAAAGCATGAAGTAAACCAAAAGTAGAAACGAAAGGCTGCGCTGTAAAGCACACAGCACACAAAGTAGAACGTATGCCCTGAAATACCACTAAAAGCAACACACATATGCACAAAGGCAAATTCATAAAAAAAAAGAAGAAAGCAAAGCACATACAACACTCGTACGCCTGACGTCTCAGGCACCCCTACAATCCGTAGATCCCATCACTGGCAACACCGCCGTGAAGTACACAGTGAACCAGCGCTGAAAAAAATATTGACAGGACCAAAACACAGAACATAGAAAAGTATATATGTGGCAAATGGTTCCAAAGAAAACAGCAGATATACTGGAATGCACTCACCCATGAAAACAGAATTAAAAAAACATTGCTGGGATACACTCACCCATAAAAACAGCAGAAGAAGTACTAGGATGCACTTGCCCAGGAAAACAGAATGAAGAGTACTGGGATGCACTGACTCATGAAACAATAAAAAGTACTGGGATACACTCAACCATGAAATCAACAAAAAATGTACTGGGATGCACCCACGAAACAGAAGGAAATGGCACCAACTAAGATATAACCTGCAACGTGTAACCTGTAACTAAATGCCACAGACACAACAAAACGAAACCCATTCAAAAAATGCAGCATAAGGGTGCACAAAATCAAGCGACAATATTATACATGCACTTACAAGTAACAACGATATCACAAAATGAAGACTAATACTCCGGTGAGCGGTCTCACCCCAGATCTCAACACAAGACTTCACGCAGCTGCCAGAATCATATGTGGTGTAGAGAAGAAATAACACCGGAGTTCCTTCAGTGTGCACTCGCTGAACTCCGGCGTTCAAATGAAGTGCCAGACTGTTTGAAGGTTCACCCTGGGATGCAACACCTGATTAAGAGCCAAAGGTTCGATTTCCTCTTCATAGAATTGTGCAATGTCCTCCCCTTGACGCTCCAGCCGTTCAAAACTGGAGAAAACTGTGGGACTCATCATGCAGGCCAAACTGGAGTCAACCGGAAGATTTTGCCGATTTCAAAAATGTATTGGCAAAGAATATACACCGCAATGAAGATTGCCAAGTAGGAGAGAAGTTCCAAATAAAAGATGGAGGCCCGCATCTATGATGGCGCGCCAGATGGCTTGCAGCAATAGCATGCCAAAGCTTTCTCCACAGCAATAAACTTGAAGAGTGCGCACAGGTCATAGGGCAGAGCATGATGGCATCGTAGGTTCAGTAAGGCTGCGCGCGATGAGAGTGTGCACGCGGTGTTGGCTCGAGAAATATTTTAATGGCACCGGTTGAAAAGCAGGGGTTTAATAGCCATGGTGCATGATTGAGCTACTTTTGGCAACCAAAACAGCACAAAATAAATAAATGAAGTGCGCCCACTCGCCCGACGACACAAAGTCTCTGCCCCCACCAATATGCACAAATTAATTTGCTCTTCATACACAAGTCGCTCGGCCAGATCCTCCGGGAAAGTGCCTCTGGTGAAGAGCTTAGGCTTGCAAGCGGAACCGCTTTCCTCACGACAAACGGGTGCACCCACTGTAGAAAGTGAAGGCTTGTTGCTGAGGAGACTGATTAAAGCAGAAGTCTACAGGTGACGGCATGGTGACAACAGGCTCCTCATCAATGAAATGACAAACGCCCAGGCTGCAGGCTGTCTAGATGGTACAGGAAACATTTGTGAAATAGAATCTTCACGCCCAGGTTGCGGCTGACTAAGGTCAGGTGATTAAGGTCACTGTTGGGGCTGGAGGCTGCCAGTTTCTGTAAGATGAGTAAATATAAACGTAGATGCTTCAAGCTTGAATTTCAGTATGTTGCAGTTTCATTGGTAGAGGCCTTAAATCCAGTTTCAAAGTTCCTTGTATAAAATAGACAAAATTTGTAGGTTCTGCGTTCAAATTGTCGCCAAAAGGTACTGAGTAAAGAAGTCCCAATGTAAGCTCTATAGTTGGTTCCAATGAAGTAGTTTATTATATCCAGTTCCAAGTAAGTAGAGAGAAGGTAGATAGTAAGTAAGATGGTAATCAGTAGAAGCACCACCAGGAGCAGCCTCCCTACTTCTCAGCCTCCAATCTTCAACTGACACTAACCAAGACCAAGCACTCCAACATTCCGTGACATCAACCTACATTCTACTGTCATTCAGGCAGAACAGAAGGGAGAATATCAATGCAAAGAAAGAAGAGAAGGAATCACACTATAACAGTGGGCAAGGGGATGGATGTGAGTTCTGATGGGGTGGTCAAGAGGACGGATTAAGGGCAAGTCAGGTGGTATAGTTGCTGGTTTTTGAGAGATTACTGCAATGTTCAATCAGTGTGGAGAGCATGGTTCTCCACATTTTCTGGTAAAGAAGGAAGAATTTCAGGATAGTACCCTTTTAGAGCTTTGCATCTTTTGTCAACTACTGACAATTGCAGGCTAGATCTCCTTATCCTCTGTGCCTCTCCCTAGACTTCTGTACACTCTTAATCTGCAGTGTTTTAATCTTACTTTTATCCTACTGCTTATATTATTAGGGCAGTATAGGACGAGTAACTGATGGATATTCTTTCACACTGTGCAATATCCTGTTGTGTGCCTTGGTAACATATTTTGGCGACACATAGAACCATCAAGACACTCATAGACTTTTTGTAGACCCACAGTTATTATTTTCATGGTTTTCATATTCTGTTTAGGGGGCTATAACTGTGCTCTGGTCTTAAAATATTCCCTTGGACCCTCAACCCACCCGTTTGTTATTAATGCTATTATAATGTCCTAGTGTATACTAATATTTTTAACCCCAGTCTGTAATTTATCTATATTATGCTTTTGTGCTGAAGAAGTAATTCTTTGTTGCTGCATTTTGCAATGTGATGCACACTCCTGGCCATGTTTTAGCTATATGAATGAACAAAATAAAAAGTATAAGGGTTTGAGTTCTCAGTCTAGGATGCCATATAGCTACAATGGTGCCACTTGCCTCCTATGATTATGCCCTTTTTGGTAACTATGATCTGGTTAATGCTGAGTTGCTGAGGGTTCAGGAGGTAACCTGTATTATGAGCAGGCTTAATCTAGCCACTCATTATCTAATTGTACTAGAAAATCTGTGGCTCATGTTGCAAGTGCAGTCTATTGATCCAGAAGTGTTCTAAAAGTCTGGGGTTTAGGTCCAATAGTTATACTCCTTTTGGCCTTAGACGTAGGCATTATTCGAAGGATAGTCTTTGTAGTGCACAGGTTCTTGCCTTGCCCTGTCTTAACCTCAGGCTTTCTCCGGGCGGGGTAGGGAGGGAATGGAGACAGCATTGTGAGAGGACAGGTACAGCCCTATTCAGGTGGCAGTGACAACTCCTCCCATCACTCCAGCTCATGTAGGCCCATCTACTATTTTCTTTCTGTGTAAATCCTTGTAAATTGATTGTAGAGATCTGGCCAGAGAAGGTCCTGTTATTGACTTTGGGAAACTAGAGACTAATAGATGGGTTTTTGGGGGCGCACTGCAAAGCAATCAGCAAGGCTGTCCCATCGTTGTCGTTGGTCGAGCACTAAGCATGTGTTGGGCCCTGGGCACATGAAGTTGTTCACTACTCATAAGGATGCCTCAATCTCTTATAGCTATTTACAGAGCTCAACAGGACGGGACGCTGACTGAAAAGGCTGCTTTCGTTTCATCAGACTGAATGTGCGTATAAAATGGAGCATCGGTCCTCCGAAATGAACGACGAGCTGTCCAAGCGAAGGAGCGGCCGATGTTTGGGATTCCCGTGTTGTTAAACGACAGCGTTCTCGCCGTAAACTCCTCGGCTGACTCGGTGGCTGAAAAACAGGATTTCGAACAGTGACTTAAAATTACACTGTCAGTTGACTGATAACATAAACTGTTTATGGTAAATGTGCCTTCAGCCTTGTTTTTTAAACCTTCTCCCACAAGGACTGATTAGGATGTAATAATTGTGGATGATAGCAGTAGGCAGACGACAATTCAATTTAATTAAAGATAATTTATTTTACGTTAAGCTTGGTGATGTCCCTTGAGAATAAGAGTAGGTTTTGCAGATCAGTTTATTAATGGGTAACGACATCTCAGCTGGCATACAGAGCAAACGTTTTCTTTGCAACTTGATTTTTATTGCGTCGAAGTTCCCGAAACTGCCTTCCTCTCGATTTACTTCCATCTTGTGTTTATTCAAAATGTTCTGATCCCTGCAGGATCGCTTTGTGGTGACAGCACATTTTAACAGTGTGCTGAGCGTTAGTATTGCTTATAAGCTTTATAATATAGAAACATACCAGTCAGTCGTTGTGACACTGTGGTCTCTTTCTGAAATGTCTTAAGATGAGATGGCCAGATTCAAAATACGTATTTACTAACCAACCCCACTAAAGTCTTAAAAGCGTTAGAAAAGTGGCGTCATTAAGAGTTGTTTCTTTGAAATGAATGGATATGCCCTTTCTGTTTGTCGTCTGCTCGTCTAGCTTCTAACTGGAGCTTTTGTCCCTAAAAGGTGTTTCCATAGCTTGCAATTAACTACTGTTGTTTGTCAACGTAAAACAAGTACCCTGAGCCGACCAGGAATTGTCGGCTTGTTTATCTGCCTAGGTTGAATGAGAATTGGGTGTACATGAGGTAAAATGCAAACAGCTGTTAATTGCCCTTCGTTTTATTATGCACCTTCGGCTTGGGCTACTAATTGAAGACCAGACAATTAACATTGAATAATGCTCTCTGAAGAGGATATTGACTAGTTTTAACGCTCTAACAAGTGGGCAGTCTGGCGTAAATATACAGTTGAAATGCAGTTATGTAGCGCTTTCTAGCCTTGACGAGTTCAAGTATTAGTAATGTCAGGTATACGTTCATAGGAGTAGGTTTCTAATAAAGCATCTTTGTCATGTAAAGTAGGTCAGCAGGGCTGCATGTTCAGATATAAATTAAAAATGTGCAAAGAATAAAGACGGCCCAAAAAGCTGAATCTTACGTACATCTATCTCCCAACAAATCAGTCGTTCTGTATAGAATTGCTAAATGCAGCAACTTTATTACTCATACATTTTAAGATTAGTTTACCTGTAATCCTAGCGTTTGTGCTTCATGGTGGATTTAAGTGCAGGACTAAACTTATGTAGGGAGTTATTTATTTGAGGTTCATACTTTGGTAGTTATGTTCTTAAAGTCCGTTCTTCACATTCCACCAAATCTGCAATCCTCTTTAGATATGTTTTTAATATACATATCACTGTCCCGTTTGTGCAGTCCATCCAGTCTGTGGCACCAGTGCCTCCTTGGGCAGGAATTCTCCTCATAAATGTTTCGAAAACGAAAAGTAGTCCGCATGCTTCAAGCCAGTATTTATTCACGCAGATTCTCACAACACATTTCGGCTCACCCAGAACAGTTCTTTAGGTTTTTTAATATAAAGTATGCAAGCTTTTTGTGTATGACCAGTATTGTTAATTCATAATTCAAACTTGCAGGTCAGTGGAGTTTGATTGCTTTTCGAATGTTCAGTTGAAATAACATAATGCCTTCCTTCATGTACTTGCCAGCGCTTTAAACGTGCTCTACATCCTTGCTCTTGGAAGTTTTCATCCTGAATCAAGTTAAGCCATCATCTAGTATACTTTGACTTACGACAGCCACAACATTGTGGTTTTTAGAAGTGTCCCGGTTTCATTATTCATTTTGGGAAAGATGTATCAAGCCTCTAAAGAGCCCGGCTAAAATAGTTTTTGCCGTTGTGATGGGATGCCTTTTTCCTGCGGATAATAGCTAAGCGACCCATGGATAGTGGAGAAGTGTGGCTCACCGGTTGGAGGAGGCAGTCCCTGATGCAGAGGTCAGACCCGGGACCAGGGTTCAATCCCCGACGCGGCAGGGCCTTGAGCTCAAAATGTCCATGGACTCGATAATTCTCTCCTCGGTGCCTACTCGAATCGTGGGTTCACACTTTGCAACTCTGGGCAATAGCTTGCTTAATCTCCACTACGGCCCCACCGCGGTGGGATGCCTGGTCTTCACCTTGAGGATGCCCAGTAGGGGTAATCTTGCAGGGAAAGGCCAGGACGGGTTCCCAAAGCAAGCGCCTTGAGACCTTACGGTGAAAGGCGCTATATAAGAACGTATGATTTGATTTATGTGAGCTGAAAATGAAGGAGGATTAGATATGGGTTTTACCTAGAAGCTAGACTGATGACACAGCTATTAAGTTATTCAACATGATCCTAAATGACTCAATTGGCAATGCCTTTCTCTAAAGTTTGGTATTGCAGAATCCTGAAACAATGTTATTGATTTTGTTTCATATTCATATAATTGGCGAGCATGGATCGAGTGAGTAGAAGCACACTCAATAGTTAAAAAAATTAAATGTACTGATCTTATAATACTTTTAATTTCTGCAACAGTTAAGTGAAAAACACCAAACCCTGGCTGTGTACATTTTATTCACCTTCACGTGCTAGATTTTTTACTATTGTGGTTAGAGTTCATCAACACACAGTAATGATGTCCTGAAGATGCCGAGGAAGATTTTTAAATGGCTACCAATCAGCACCGAGAAAACTGTCATATATGCCCTCATCACAAGCAGCCTGGACTAGGGAAACACCCTGTATGCCGGGATCAACAAAATCTCACCGAAGGCTGCCAACCCATCAGAAAAAGGTGGCCAGAATCACCGTTAACCTTCCAAGCCACACTTACATCACACCACACCTAAAGAATCTTCACTGGCTCCCCTTACACAAACTAGCACAATTGAAACCGTTCACCCACACCTTCAAGGAACTAAAGAACACTAACATACCTCATCAATCGCATCTGCTTTCACAAACCTGCTAGACACTTCCACTCCTCTGGACTTCTACTTACACACATCCCATGCATACAGAAACCAGATCCGGTGGTCGAGCCTTCTTCTACATCACTCCTAACGCGTGGAAAAACCTGCCTCTACAAATAGGAGCCTCCTCCCCACTGCTTGAATTCCGCAAGATGCTGAAGTCCTGGCTTTTCGAGTAGTCCAACTAGGTCATAGGTTTGGCTAGACTCCCATGTACTCCGTGTCAGGAGACCCTCCCGGGTGATGTTGCACTCTGCAAATCTGCATAAAATAACACTTAATTTCTTTATCTGCTTTCTATTTTGTCAGTTAATGAGTTCATTTTACTTGTTTGTAAAACAATGATTTATGCATGTTATTCAAGGCCGCTTGTACATTTGTTTTTAGGAGAATGTGTGATCTTTGATCTAGGAGAAGGGATAATTGAAAAGACAAAATGTATCTGAAAATTAAGTGAACTACTTTGTTTTCTTGTGGTGTGGAATTCAGTCACACAGTAATTGGCTATAGCATTTCTTGTACTGTATATCACAAGCTCCATCAATGCTGGTGACTGAGGCTCCTTTAATTAGTATCTCTTTGTCTGTTAGTGGCAACAGTCCCACCAAGTTCCTGTATCTTTCGCACAACCACACCACTAACTTGTTCTTGAAGGGCTGCTTTATACAAGCATCATCATTGTGACTCAACCTCAGTTGGTAATGAGTCAGTGAATAAAAAGGTTGTGTATTGGGGTGGTGCTCCTCAGGTGCAGAAGTAGTATATTGTTCTTTTTGTGGTTAGCATGAAGTCAATCTTTGTCCTTACAGACCTTTAGTGTGAACTTTTACGCATGAACAAGAGTAACACATTATCCTCCGTGATCTTTCAAGATCTGACTCTTAAACAGACCATCACCAAGTAACAGAAGCTAACTTACGAGCAATAAGCAATTGCTAACCTAAGACTATGGGATTTCGGTACTTGGGTGAAAGTGTTTGGTGGAGCTGATCAGATGCTTTAGCTGCCCTACACTTTTTGGACTTGCCGACTGTGATCAAGCATGGTATGAATTGATTGATTAAAAGTGTGTTAGGTGTTCTATAAGTGAAATTTCCCAATCGTTTGTCAGATCAGAATTCTGTACTCCTTTTCCTGTCCCGTAGATGGCATTTTTACATCGTTCTGTTTCATGTAGCCAAAAGCACTGAAGCAAGCCAATTCATGTTAGATTGTGCTATAGAGTGTGTTTTCTTGGTCCTATTCACAAAGTAATTGTAAATGTCTAAATGGATAGGCTTACTGTTAGATGACATTTGGAACTGTAACTCTTATTCATAAAAATTTCTGTCAACTCCATAGAAATGTAAGATTTCTGTCAACGTTCTGCCTTATACTGGGTTTTCCCTTCTCTAACGTGCACTTAAAATGTTAGACATAAGTCCTTTGGAAATACCTTGCTGCAGTAATACTTGTATCCTGTTTAGGAGGTGTTGCATAACCCAGACTCCACGGCAACAAAATATGGTAAGATATGTGGAAGCAGGTTGAAATATCATGATTTAGCTTTAGCTACCCAGGGTATGGGTTCCCCTAGGCCCTAATTGGCCCGGGGAGAGGGACTGTGTGCCTCTCTCCTGGGTTGCCTGTTGATGGGACCTTGTGGCCGCGCCCCCCTCCACTCCTGTTGGGCGCAGCTGAAGGCCAACCCCCTCTGCGCACTGCCGAAGGCCGTTTGTGGCACAGGGTTTTGGGTGCCTGTTGAGGTTGGATTTACGTAAGGTAATAACATTTTACTTGTTGTTGAAAAAAACATAGGAATGCTCTGAAAAACTAAATAGAATTTAAGGAACCGTATAAATTTACTAAAAAACGAATGTTTGTGAATTGCTAAGGTTTTCTGGATTCTATTTCCTAACTAGAACGTCCCTGTAGTCATGTTTTTTTTCCAGTGAAAATAAAAATTTATTATTGATATATGCCCAAAGTTATCCACCACTCTTAAGCTTCCTAGTTCTCTCTTTCAGGTACTTTTTCTTCATAACTTTTCTAACTTTATCTTTGTCCTTATTTTTTTATATTCTGTCCGTATTTCTCCTCTTGCCCTGGGTTAAAGTCAAATGATGAAAAATAAGATCTACTCTCCAAAAAGTAGTGTGTTGCAGACACATATTAAACACTGGGTACTGATGAAGTAATGGCTTGTTGCAGCTAGTGAAGCGAAGAGCTGGTGAGGGTCTGTTAGATGGTGGAAATAATACGAGTCCACCACTGATGCATTTTAGTAAATTCAAGTCAATATTGCATGTGTGAAGACTCGATAACGTTGTCAACTCCTGTTTGTAAAGTTTCAAAAAGAATTTGAAAACTTCATACAGTTGAAGTTACATTAGTTTAATTTGCTCTGAAGTTTGTGACCCTTGTTTAACTTTAGACGTTGGCATGATGTAGCATGTCATGGTTACATCTGGAAAACATTTCAGTTTAACTGATGACTTAGAGGCTGGGATATCTTGAAAGGAGGTACAGTGTGAGAAGGGAACAGTCTGGGCTTCTCACATTTTAATTGACTTGCTTATTTAAACTTGTTTGCTGTAGAAATTAGAGTAATGGGCGTTTTTACTAAAGATGAATGAATACTTAAGACCAGTGTGTTCCACCACAAAATTAACTGAAAATGATGAGCTCAAGCACAGCCTCAAAACACGATGAATGGTGGTTGTTTTTACATCTGAAGCATGGACTAATTAGTTTTGGTTTGTCAAGGAGTTGGGAAAATTTAAACAGTCTTAAGTCAAAAGAACTAGCAAATTAGTCTGCACAGTATTAGTATTAATTAAAAGGGCAGTGCACTTTTCAATACAGCAATAGTTCGTACAAATGTTCGTTTGGATTAGGGGTGGGCGTAATTGCGTTACACAAATCTCTGCGAAACGGTAAAAAATCTCTGCGAACACGCAGAAATTCCGTGAACACGGGGAATTGCTTATTTGTGATGCTTTTTTACTGTTCGAAATCGCGGTTTGTGTGCTTGGGGGGGAAATATCTCGCGAACAAGCATTTTGAGAACGCGAACAAGCAAAAAATGTCACAAAGTCGTGGAACGCAGAATTTTGGGCAATTTCGCGTTCTCCGCGGAACGCAAAATTACCCAAATTCCGCAAGCGGAACGGAATTTACAGCCCAGGCCTAGTTTCGGTGCCCCTTAAGCAACACATCGCTGCATACAGAAACGACACTGATCAACAAATGTGTGTTAAAAATAGGTGGAAATACGGGGATATATTGTCTTTCGGGTCTGAATCACAGACTATATTAATTGGGATATCACTAAAATAATAAAAACAAAAATCTGTCAGTTTTATTGTAGAGACCAACAATTCGCAAAACAGTGCCTACAATGAAATGGGAGTAGGGCCAGTTCTCCAACCATTGAGGATTCCCCCATATCTCCATCCCTTCTGGACCGTCACTGTGATTCTCTACCAAGTGGGAAGCATAGAAATACCCTTGAATATTTAAGGACAGAACAAATACTGGACATTTTCAAAGCGTTTGTAGTCAGTGAGAGTAAAATTATTGTTGTTTAAAGGCACGTGCATTTAGTGGTTTATCTGTCCAGTTTTTAAGGATAAGATTCATGAGAATAAATGTCACTATTAGGTTGTTGGATAATCAAAATATGTTCTCATAATAGCCTGAAGAATTGTACGTGATTGACTTGACAACAGTAGTATCGGTGTGCATGGCAAGGTTGCGTGACTCGTCCCCTTACCTCGACTACATTGAACTTACCAAACCACATGGCAACAGTACAACATTTGCACGAATTCTGCATGAGAAAAATATATCGGAATGCATGATACCTGATTGGAAACAACATGACTAACTATGTCTCCTTACATTTGAGTAAACTACGAGGCTCTCATCGACTAAAATGCTACCCATCCATGAAGCGCTTGAGCGCCATGTCAGGGTCATAACCAATATTACCCTTAGCCAGGAACCTGTGATATAAGACCAACTGAGCCTCTTTAGTCCCACTGTTGATCCAAGCATATGGTTGTTTGTAGGGGGTGATTTCAACTGCCAATTTGAACCCTTCGCTGATCTAAGTAACACCACCCACAGCAAGGAGGATCTTCAATGGCTAATCCCAGATCCACAAATTCAACCTATTAAAGCTTGGTTCCTGTTGGCACTCCAGATTAATTCAATTACATGGACTCCCTCCCTAAGAGCGTGCAATGGCCTAACAAAATCGGATACCCCGGGGCAACTAACGTTCAACAGATTAGGTCCCTGTTGGATTACATTTTAGAGGAGACTATGCTACGGCAAAGCGTTCGTGATTTTGCTGTCGTCAGGCGGCAGGACACTGATCACACCGCTTTGACCATGGAATTGGAGATGCCAACTCTGGGTCATCTTAATTCTAAGGCCACCCGTACAACTCAGGACAGTGTATTAATACTTTCAAATAGTAGAAGGAAAATAAGGTGAGGTTTATTTCAACAATCAACTGACAAGATGGCCACAGTATCAATCAGTAATCCCAATTTTAATAGAAATGTGGGAGGCCACAATGGCAGAGGGTATTCCATTAAGTACTGAGAGGGTTGCAAACCTACACGAAGAATTAACATCCAAATTGTCAGATGTATTTTATCCAGTGGTACCTCATAGGGCAAAAAGATGCCCTAAACGGCCTTGGTTCAATGCCAAATGCTGAAAAGCCAAACAAGCTCTGCTAGAAGCCAGTAAAGCAAAGGACAAGCATCGAACTAAACTGAAATGGGTGCTATATAAAGACAGCCTCCAGGAAGCAAAAAAGAGCTGGGAATTGGACAGATGAGAGGACCTTAAACCTTCGTTATTTAATAAAGACATGAAGGCTTTCTGGACCATAGTTAGCTCAGGTGATACGGAGAGAAGACAGCCATTGAGCCAAATATAGCATCTGAAGCATGGGAGACTCACTTTCAGGCTCTATACACCATCAAGGAAGCTGTAGGCCAAATTGATGAAACCTCCATAGTTTTCACAGGGTTCGCCCAGGAGGCGGCCCCAGGGATTACCATGTCCAAAGTGCTAAATGCAATTAGTAACTTTTCCTGGGGGAACCTCTTTCGCGGACGACTCCCAGATTATTTACTCTCTATGGAGAGTGCGGCTGGGTCCCCCCTCCCCCACCCTCCTTCTCCAGCGGTGCTTGGGTAAAATTGCATCATGGATGCAGACAAATTACCTTAAGCTCAACAGAGAGAAAACCGAGGTCTTGATACTTGGTGAAAACAAGTATATCTGGGGCCCCACAACATTGGCCCAGTGGCATGGGTGCACTTCCTCTGCCCTCCTTTCAAGTCCGTAATTTGGGTGTCATCATAGATGACTCGCTAACTATGCACCATTAAGCTGCCAAGGTGGCCGCTACATGATTTACCATCCTGAAGTGGCCAAAAAAGATCATCTGGATGCTGCCTGAGCCCACCCAGAGAACAGTAGTCAAGGCACTAATCACCTCAAGACTGGACTACGGTAACGTTCTCTACCTAGGATTCAACTAGGAGATGACTCGTAGGCTGCAGATGGTTCAGAACTCTGCTGCAAGACTACTTTGCCGGGTTCCTAGAGCCACCTCGGTCTCTAGTCACATACAGGACTTGCATTGGCTCAGGGTGGAGAACCGAATCAAGTTCAAAGCCCTGAGCGATATGTTCAAAATCAAAATAGGTGCTGCCCCTCAGTATCTGCAGTCTCTGGTCTGCCCCTATGTGCCCCCCGATGTCTTCGCTCATCCACTCAAGGGAAAATCTCTGTGCCCAGAATCAGACTTTCTCGGGTGGGTGGTAGATCGTTTGCATACCTTGGTCCCTCAATCTGGAATCCCCTTCCCACAGTTATTCGGAACAAATCGGTGTATCCCCAATTTCGTAAATCACTGAAGACTTGGCTCTTTAACAAGTAATCCTGTAAGCTGCTAGACCATCTTTGATCTGTTCTGGCGCCGGGAAACCCTTTTTGGGTAGTTGCTGCGCCTTATAAATGCAATAAATAAATTCTCAGACGATTAGTAGATCTTGCCTTTCAGTGATGTTGCCAGAGCTTTTAATGATGCTGTTCCACATAGCAAAAACGTTTAAAAAATCTAATTTGCCAATGTGGAAAAGCTTGGAAATGAACAAAATTGTAAAAAATGTGTACAATGCTTAATACTTAAGCATGCATATGTACTAATCACAACGCTACGACAGTCAGTAATGACATATTTATACACATGCCTCACCACACATGCATGTGTATGCACCATACCTTATTGGCCTTTGTATTTAGTTGTAATGGACCACTGCAGTGTTAAATTCAAAAATATAGAAAGTGTACCACAGAGCTTTTAAACCAAAAAGAATTAGAAATAGACAAGCTTGGCAGAAGATTAGAGCTTCAGACCCTTTCCAAAAAGATTTTTTTTTTAAAAGATGCAAAAGGTAGGGTAGATAGAGAGCAGCGGTGGAGCGAGCAAGAGCGGAGGAAAGAAACATTGAAGAGCAGCTTGCGGGGGTAATATGGGAACGGGGTAGGGGAGTGGGCATAAAAAATAAAAAGCAAGCAGGGCAGGTTAGGAGGGGCACGGGAAGCTACACCAACTTTTGGTGGCTTTAGTTACTTAGCGCGAGATGGGAGGGAAAGAAGCAGCATGCTAGGAGGAAAAAGCAAGAAAACGCGTGCTGAATGAGGAAGTAAATCGTAGTTCTCTGAAGGTAAGCAGTGGAAAAATAACAGTTATTCAGACAAAGGGATGGTTAAAGAAACTGTGCCTGGGGGGTGGGTGGGAGGCTGGGAAAGAGGGGACATAAGTGAGAAGAGGAATGAAAAGCCATTGAATATGAAGCTGGCAAATGAGACTGACCAGATTGCCAACCACTTAAGCAATGGGTTGACCTATAGCCCACTGAAGTATTGCCAACCACTATTAAGCAATGGGTTGACCTATAGCCCTCTGAAGTATTGGTATTGTTCTCAAGAGGCCTTTGACAGCATACAGCTAAAAAGAGTATGTTGATATATTATGCTCTTTAAAAATCCCAAATGTGGCAGGACATAAAAGAAATAGAGAGGTGGCCAAAGAAGATAGAGGTTGGGATGACACTGGCCTACAAACACCAGAACCTACGGATGATCAAGAGCAGGAATACAACATTAGAGGGGGAGATGACGCACGTAAGCCACAAGAATTATAATCCAGGTGACAGTAGTGGTTGTCAGAATATTGTAATTTATTCACCTCACCTCACAAGGACATAGAGCTATTTATATTTAGGCTGTCTTCCCTTAACCCCTTCCCTGCTGCGCACATTCGTCCGCTGTGCTGGGGGGTGCGCACAGCGCTCCCATGCTCATGACGAGCTCAGCTCGTCATGCAGTACAGTGCTCCTGTGCTCATGACGAGCTGAGCTCGTCATGGCCACGCCCGTTTCTTTAGAACGCTCGGCACAGCAGGGGAATTAGCCCAGCGTTCTAAAGGCCACGATGAGCTGAGCTAGTCATGAGCACAGGAGCACTGTAGCTCATGATGAGCTCAGCTCGTCATGAGCATGCAAGGGGTTAATGCCTATAAACAAGGCTGTGGCTAAAAGAACAGTGGATACAAATGAGAGCAATCAGGGTGGTGTGCGGCACACCTTGGTACGGGTGTAAGCTTAAATAAATGTCAATCCAATTCAATGCGAAGTATTAAACTTCTGGGTGCCACGGGATGAGTCCCTCCTGGCCTTGGGAGACTAAAGTTTGAACAAAATACAGTGAAGTGTCGAACCAGGAGTGCTACCAAGGACTAAGTGTTTTGGTTCGACACTTCACTGTATTTTTTAAAAAGAACAGTGGAATCGTATGTAGTCTAGTTAGAAAAGTAACAAGAAGAGACATGTTCCCTCTTCAAGTCTATTAAACCGCTGCAAAGAAGAAATTGCTTTCTTCCAGGGTTACCAAGTGTCTTAGTCTTATACTAGAGCAAGGAAGTATTCTGAATCAAACCAGTGCAAAGTCATTTGTGTTTAGAGTTGTGAAGAAGTTCAGATCCGCTTCACAAGATGTCACACGTATCAAGGCCCACGTGGAGGCAGATTTTCCAACTGTGGCAATGGCTAGGAAGAAGGCAACCGAACCACATCCAGGCAAATGTGGCAAGTAGCGGGGTGCAACATGAAAAGTAGAGAATAGGTCATTCTAATGCTTGCTTTACTGAGAACACATGGTCCTCAGAAGTGGGATGGTTTAATTGTGAAAAGTATGCATATGCATCCCTACTCAAAGAGTATAGAAACGGAGCAAAGGGTGTAGAGCAGGGGGGAAAGGCCATTGCATACACATTTCTTAAATCTAGAACATCTTTGTACTGGTACTGGATTGTGAAGACACGCATGGATGAATATTTTGTTGGTAAAACCACAGGTGCAAAGTACTATCATTGAAACAAATGTAACAAGGCAACATCTTTCTAACACCTCTGTTGACGAATTCCTTGGAAAAAATAAAAAAGGTGAATGAGAAAACCAACACAATAGGAGATTTGGAAACGAGGTAGCTTCTGCAGAGACAGTCCAGGTCACTGAAAAGATTGAGACAGACCCCAACCTCACTTTCACCAGTCATAATACCAAAGGCATCTGTGGACGGCTAAATTAAAAAACGAGAAGGATCGGATTTTATATTTTAGCACCCTTGGGCGTAGATCTAGATAGGAGTGAGTCAATGGCAATATACTGAGAATTCAGCTACAACTTCATTTATCAGACACCTCAGTCCCTGACTGGGAGAAACCTGGTTGTTGTAAATAATGGTGACATGGGCTTGTATATAGTGACTCTAATGCAAACACGGGTTATAAATCATAATTACTAACACTAGCGGTCTGGGTTGATCTGGTGGTTAACATAAGCAGAGTATGAAGGAGCTTCATTGGTAGACACAGGACATCATGACAAAGAGCAAAAGGCTTAATTAGCAAGTTATGATGAGACATCGCAACACGCTTAATTCAAGGTGAGATCGTTTATTCTTCAGAGGAATGAGATCCAACATCCATCCAGTAAGCCTGGGTCAAACTGTCTAATCTGGAATCCTGAACACGAGCAGTGTTCCAGATTCCAGAGGGATCTAACAAGATACCACACATTCCCCTTCGTTGACATTTCAAAAGAATAACATAAAAGAATTATATATGTAAGTCAACAAAAACATGTGTAAAGAATACAACATAACAATAATATGGGAATACAGGAAAGCATCATTTGCCCACAAAATAATCTTTGTACCACACAGGACGTTGACATGTTCTTTGCCTATTATGGTTATTTAGAATTCGACCTTGTGAGGAAATTAACTTTCTCCAATTTGTCCTGTTGTATGCAGGTTTGGGCGATGATATATCACTAGAATCAGTAAACTTTTCATCAGGCCACAACCACTGAGGAATCTTCACTACTTTGGATAGGCTCTAACCATTTCCATCAAATAGTTCTACCACCTGATGACCAATACAAACCACTTTCAAAGAGTGAGAAAACCGAGACTCTCCCGATCTAACAATCCGACCTTTCTTCACATGTACCCAATCATTGATTTTAACATGAAAAGTGACAGCATTATCCTGACAACCTTGAACAGGCACGGCTTTGACATTCTTGTCAACCAATAAATCTCTCATCCATGCCTGACTCGTTTTGGACACACTCTTCCTCCCCCTCATTTTTTCAAAAGTAGAAAGATCACCAATGCTCCTAGGAGTATTCCTGTAACTCCGGAGAACTTCAATGATTTGAAATGGCTAATTGTAACCCCTCCTTAAATACTTTGATCCACCTCTCCACAATCCCATTACTCTGGGGATAATAGACAGAAGAGTGTTTGTGAACAATGCCATGACTTTCAAGAAAACTTTTAATCTCTGTATATATTGACTGTACTCCATTATCAGTAGTAAAGGATTCAGGGAAACTTTCTTTTTCAAACACCTCGTTTAAAAACCGGAACATCACTTTCGAGCTAATATTAGGAACTAAGGAGCTAATTGATCAATAAGTATGATGGCGTAAACCGGATTCCGCCCCAAGCACATGGGACCTGCAATGTCCAATGAAACACATTGCCACACACGAGAGGGTCTGGAAATTGGAAGACGATCGTAAGATACAGTCTTCTGACCTTTCATTCAATAGATTTGTCCATAGCTGGCCACCAAAACTCACTTCTAATTCTCCTTTACATACTTGTCATGCCTGGATGACCTTCGTGAGCCATATCCAAAATGGTTTGTTGCAAATCAGTCTGTACAACAAGTTGTAATCCTCACATTAATATATCATCTTTTAAAGACAATTTGTGAGATATTTGAAAGGAAGGAAGCTGACTTTCTGACATATCTGCCTTTCTGGGACATGAAGACTTGATGTACTTGACAACTTCTTTGAGTACAATATCATTTTCACATGTCATTTTCCATTCCATCTCTTGTATACACCCATTGGATACTTCGCAAATAGAAATCACATTTTCTAAATCATTATCCTCTTCACCAACCTTGTCATCAACCACAGGTAATCTTGAGAGACAATCAGCTAGAACATTTCTCACCCCAGGAATATATTCAACGTTAAAATGAAAGTCTTGTCATTTATATTGCCCTCTAGCAATTCTCGAAGTAGCTTTACTACACCCTTTTGTTGTGAATAGATCTACTAAAGGGCAGTGATCAGATCTGACTTTGAAAGCTGTACCATCAACATACTTTTGAAAGTAGTCAATACCCCACCAACATGCAAGAGTCTCTTTTTCTAAAGTGGAATATTTGCATTCTGCACCCCTCAACGGCCTAGATGCAAAGCCAATGGTGACCAAATGACCATTCTGATTTTGCATCAAAGCTGCACGCAATCCAACATTACTTGCATCTGAAACAATTATTGAATCATACGTAGTATCGAACGTGGCTAAAGCAGGTGCAGATGCAATGTGACTTCAATTGCCTGAATTCATTCACCCAATCGTCATCCCACAAAAACGACATGTTTTTCTTCATTACGGTTCTCATATGTACAGTTTTGTCAGCAAATAAAGGAATACCATTTGCATAATATTCAGCAAGTCCTAAAAAGGATCTGAGCTGATCTTTATTCTGGGGATCAGGAGCTTGTTCAATGGCTCTAATCAAATTTTGCTTGGGAGAAATACCATGTTTGTCGATAGAATGACCTAGGTAATCAACAGATGACACACCAAATTTACATTTATCTTTGGTTAACGTCAACCCATTGTCTTGTAATATTCATAAAACTTTGTGTAATATGTCAGTATGTTCACTAGAATCAGAGGCAAAAACTAAAATATCATCTTGAAAGTATAATACGTTTTCAATGTTTTTAAATAAATTGTGCATCAACCTTTGGAAAACAGAGGATGCCGAAATTAATCCAAAGGGCATTCTCTTGTATCTGAAAGCTCCCTCTGAAGTGATAAAAGAAGCAAGATGTTTGCTATCCTCACGATGGGCAATTTGATGATATGCATTAGATAAATCAAGAGTGGAAAATATTGAGGCACCTTTAAGTTTCGTGAACATCTCTCCAATATTTGGCAGGGGATGTCTGTCTACCCATACGTTGTTGTTAAGGTCTCTTAAGTCAAGACACAACCTGACTTTACCATTTGGTTTATGTGCGACCACAACAGGAGATAACCACTCTGATGATTCTATTTCCTCAATTAGATCAAGATCACATAATCTTTTAAGTTCCCCTTTAACAGCTTCTCTTAAATGTAAAGGAACATTCCTAACCTTATGAACTCTGGGCACAGCATCCTGTTTTAGAATGATTTTATGAACACAATTTTTTAGAAGGCCTGATTTGGTAGATGAGAATATACTTGGAAATCTTTTTTCCCATTCGGATGCAGGATCGATATCAATGTGAAGAATCAAATCCGAATACCCAAGTACTTGATCGGGACGATTAGGGTCTAAATTGATCATAAGGTCTCTTTGTTGAGGCCACCCCAAAAGACATGAGCCTTCCTTTGCAACATATATTTTAGATAAAAATGGTTTAACCTTTGAAGCTAAGAGTAGTTGTGAAAAACCCCAATACATCAATGGGTTTTCTACCATACCCAACCAATTTGATATCTGGAGGTGATAAACATATATCTGGAAACTCTTTTAACCATTCATCTCCTATGAGTGTGTGTCTGGCCCCGGAATCAGCCATTACTCTCACATCCTTGTTCCCAACTACAACAGTGCAAAAAGGGGCATCATTCATATTACTGTTAACCTCATAAACAGCTAAAAGAAAATCATTGTCAATGTCATTTCTAACTTTTTTCACATTCTCATCAATTTGACTTTTGTGATCAAAGTTTCTATTTTTGAACCTGTCTTGTTTCTACACATCCTTGTGTAATGTCCTTCTAATTTACAATATCTGCACACTTGACCCATGGCAGGACATCTTTTGTCGTTGGCCATGTGACCAGGAATACAACATTTGAAACAAATATACTCTTTCTTGTCTTGGTTGAATTGAGTTTTTAATTTTACTTTACTGGATGTGGCTTCCTCGGGATTAGATTTTTTGACTGCATTAATTTCAGATGCTTTCTGTGCAGCCAGTTCCTTTAAACCTAGTTTCATATCTTCAAAACAATGAGCAATGTCAATAGCTTTGTCTAACGTTAAGTCTTCTGCAGCTAACAACTTTTCTTGAAGCTTGACATCGGCAATGTGTACCATTTGGTCACGTATCATTTGATCGTGAAATGCAGTGTAATTGCATTTAGATGCCAATATTCTCAAATTACTTACAAAAGCATCTATAGATTCATTGACCAGTTGCCCTCTGCTGAGAAATTTGTGACATGAGACTATCTAATTTACTTTTTTTATATAGCATTTATCCATTTGTTTGATAGCCTCTTCAGATACATCAGTAACATCTTCAGACGATGATATGTGATTCACACTTGGTGGTAAATGACTTAAAATAGGTCTTCTTTCTGACCCAGACAATGTTTTAAAATGGCTAACTTTCTTTTATCAGTGTAATCCTCATCACCAATGGCTACAATGTAAGCTTCAAAATCTTCTTTCCATCGCTTCTATTTTAAAATGTGTTCACCTGGAGATGGCAGAAATGGTGCAGGAGCATTGAGACCCTCCATTACCACAATGCACTAATGTGGAGTAGAAAATTACCACTATAATAGTAACCTGTAATGTAAGAAATGACATAAAATGAAGGCAGTATATTTACTATTCCTTTTGTATAAGCTGTGCGCATCAGCGATTTCTTCTTCTTTTTTTTTTTTTAGCTATGCACTGCAATTTTGAATACCAAACTCTAAAGTTGCGACTATTATTGTAACACGGCTGTGCGCATAGGCAATATTAAAATTGGATGTGCGCTTTATACTTTAACTGAGCTGTGCACATCAGCGATGTTATAAATTAAATGTGCACAATACACTGAAATTAACTGTGCGCATCAGTGATGTATAAAACATTAGTGCGCTTATCGAAGAGAGATTGTGCACACAAGCGGTGAAATTGCCAATATTTCGATAAGGCTGTGCACATCAGCGATGTAGAAATCGAGTGTACACTTATCAGCAGTGCACATGCGCCTTAGGGATGAGCGTGACAAATCCTGCAGCATTAGTTCATTCAATGTGCGCGTATAATAGATTACAGCACTTGCATCGAACTCGACGCTGAAATTGACATCACCCGAATATGAAATCGCCGTCTAAAATGGCTGCCACGTTGCGTGCCGTTGTCCCAAAGTATGGCAGCAGTTACGTAGAGATCTAAAATGGCCACCACGTAAGGTGTAATTATCCCAAAGTATGGCCACCGTTGCATGCAGACGCTGTGACGTCACAACGCTTAGCTCTTAGAGTGTGCACGTAGAGATGAAACGCCGCTCTCTCGAAAATACATTGAATTAAAATAAAGTCTCACCGGATGCTTGCCGAACACGGGGTTTTCACCAAATACCTCACTCTGAAGTCGGACATGCACCGGAACACCTCGCCGGGATCTTGGGTGTTTAAAAATGATAGCTGCTTATTCTGCTTGCCGCAGGACTCCAGGCTTACAACAGGTTTCTTTTTCCATCGTCGCCATTGTTATGATGAGACATCGCAGCACGCTTATTTCAAGGTAAGATAGTTTATTCTTCAGAGGAATGAGATCCAACATCCATCCAGTAAGTCTGGGTCACATTGTCCAATCTGGAATCCTGAACACGAGCAGTGTTCCAGATTCCAGAGGGATCTAACAAGATAACACACAAGTCCTCACTTTTCCCAAAACAGACTCATCACACAGTGCATGGTGTACAAATTTGAATGTACAGCTAAAGGGTTAATGGACACTAGAGTATGCAGCCAAACACATAAATGTGTTGGTAATAAAGGGAGGCTTCCTTGCACTGAGAACCTTTGATAGTGAGGAATATGGAAAAGTGGTGGAAATATGAACAGATAATACCACTGCAATTTTCTACATGAAAAAGAAAAGGGGCACACAATATTAAACATTTTCAAAGTTAACATCAGACCTTTGGTAATGGGCTATTCCGAATCGGATTTTACTACTGGCACATCACTTACCAGGAGACCTAAATGGAGAGACAGACCGGTTAAGCGAACAAACAAGCACGTTTCATTAGTGGGAGCTAGATAAGTGGTTTTTGCCAGGATGTTCATGCCGATGTGAACACCAGTCATAGATCTCTTCCCAGACTCAAAAAATGTTTTATTATGCTTTACCTTCACATCCAGATATCCGCATCACGATTGTCCGTGGATTGACCTGTTACCAAATGGGTACAGAATTAATGAGTACGCCTTTTCTCACTACCACTGATACCCCTAATCAACAGCAGATCCTGGGAACCATACATGACCTTAATACTTATCGCTCCACAGTGTGCCAAATCACTGTGGTACTCTCACCACATCATGTGTATCGTCTAGTCAGTCGACTGCCAGGTTGCCAACACATCAAAAGATTTATCATCCAGAATTAAAGACATTAAACCCAGCAGCGTAGCTCTCAGTCATAAAGGTCTAACAGTTGCATCTAGTCCATAGATCTATGTTATTAATTAAAGAGTCAATAAGGCCCCCATCTGAAATAGATTGGCAGAAAGGGGCTCCTCTGCCTAAGATGGTGTAGAACAGTGGTTCTTAGCTTGTGGCCCCTGGGGGTCCATGAAGACTACATAGGAGGTCCGCGAATGCCTACAAAATTAAATCATGTTAATAGATTAATAAAGTGTATATAAATAAAGAAGCAAAATGTCAAATGTTATAAAGTTCTGTAAATTTCAAGGAATTCGAAATTCATGGCTTCAGATTAAGCTAGGATCCTCATATTGATTTGTGGGAGCAGTGCAAGTGCATCAAATAAGTTGTCTCAACTGAATTTTGAAAAGCTCTACCCTTCCGCCCCCATTATACGTGAGCATTATAAGTAAATTTTGTATTGTTTTTTTTTTGTTAATTGTTTTGTGAACTAAATAAAATATTTTATCATTTGTGTATCTGTTTGATGAATACTTGTTTCTGTATTTTTTTATATTGTTTTGTGGTTCAAATCCTCAAAAATGATTAGGCTGAGGTCCCCGGTTTCCAGCATTGACTCATTGGTGGGGTCCCCAGACTCCAATAATTATCCAGTGGGGGTCCTCGGTTTTCAATAAGGACTATGTGGAGGTCCACAGAAGTCCAAAGGTTAAGAACCACTGGTGTAAAGGAAAGGGTTGTAAAGAATAAATTAGACAAACATCATTAAATACTTAATGTATGGGTTAGATGAGGAGGTTTCTAGTTCATCACCTGTTGTACATGTGTTTAAAATGGCAGCTTGAAAATATGATGCCTGGAGTCAATACTAAACCAATATTTAATTACATTATTTTGGGAAAGAATGAAGAGATTAGACCCACCAAGCTCACTGCCTATGCCAAAACCTAAACACTGTATTAGCTCATTTGTTGCAGATCACTTTGGCATAAGACAAGGTCATAGCATTTGACACTAATGACCACATTCTTAATTGCTATTATTTACTTAGAAAGAGCTTGTGAGATTCAGACATTAACAGTAGAAGAAACTGATTTGCAAATTCAGAAGGATAGGGTGGGTAATTAAATGAATCCAAAAATATTAACTACCCAGGTGGAATCTACTCTTCCAAACACCAAATAATTTATGTTTTGCAGTTTTGAAAATATGCAGGTGTAAGGTTAGGAAAAATTACCATATGCCAGAAAATGTACAGAACTCATGCTTTTGAGAACATTCGGGTAAAATAATCTTTAAGTCTGCATATTCGAGATTTATACAAAAACACAAAGAGAAAGGTCAGAGGAACAGAATCCAGCACCAGTCGATATGGTGTGTTGTGGCTACAATATTGTGATTAAATCTAGGTGCAGTGGTCCTAGAACGTGACCCTCGTACGTCCAAAGAAGATGGTATGCAACCCACCAAAACAGATTAAGCACAAATGGCCCTGCACTCAAAACAAAAGGAATATAATTGGTAACGTCAATTATTGTCCATAATCTAACACAAAGAAATACATTATTGTATTCCCAAATGAGCGAACAGTGATCGTTTTTTTGATAGTAGAAAACTGTTCCTTTTATTGTTTTAATCCATAGAAATGTCTTTAAAAACACAGCACTGCATTTGTGCATTCGTGATTTATAACTTCTTTTTTGGAATCAGTATCATATAAATCAATGAAACATCAGCGTTAAAGACGTTTTAGAAGGAAAGACACATTCCCGACAGAAATAGCTCCCAGTTATGTTACTTCCTCTTACCAAGTTAGACACTTAAGCAGCATATTTAAATAGCCGTGTGTTTGTGTGTAAAAATAATAATGTACCAATATTACTATTTTGCACTTTTATTTTATGTTGTGTAATAACTTGGCTAACACTGATATAAATAACTTTTGTTGATTTTATGTTCTTTTGTATTGAATGTCTTGCATAATGAATGCACTCTCCTTAGCAACCTACATGCTAGCTGATTCAGTCATGGGACACACCATTCATATACGTTAGTAATTGGGGATGTACACTGGTGGACGGTGGTGCAATATGTCTGTCTCGTCCAGTAGTCTGGCAACGGATGGTCATCTGATAACCAAGCTTAGTGAGTTGGATTGGAACCAATGCTTCAGTTCAGAATTCTATTATTTTATTGAAGGAATATCTGCTCGCATCAAACTTCCAATAACATAGGACCAGCTGCAGAGACTGTCCTACCTCCCAGCAAAAAGAAAAAAAAAATCCTATGCCAGTTACTGGATAGAATTTTGGCGCCGTTTTTTGTCTGAATCTTTGTGATATGGCTGAACACATTTGCATTTAGATTACTACTTCAAAGTTGTTATAGTCTATATTTTAAGATAGCTGACAAATTCATGTACATTTCTGAGCTGTCTGAGCTGTTTAATCTTGCATTTTTCACAAACCGTCAGTGTGTAAATCAGTTTTTGTCAAAGAAAGTGCTTTAATAATGGCTGACTTGCTGTGTTAACTGTCTGTATTTCAGGGCTGTAGGTTTTGAGGGTAAGGTACAATTTTTTGTAATTTGGAACAAGCTGCCAACATACATGTACAAATCTATTACGGTCTGATAGTTTTGTGCTTAATTGCTGATTTAGATGGCCCTCAAGCCCTGTCTTTTTAGGTCTCGGCCTGGTTAAGACTGCGTACATTCGCAGTTGAGCTGGCGAGATTTAATGATATTCAGTAAGTTTCACTAGCGAGGTTAATCCTCGCCCCTCTTTTCCATTGGCTGGTGTCACTGTTCATGCAAAACGGTGGCCAGCCATTGGAGAAGAGGTCCTTGTGACGTTCTTCTTTATTTTTTAAGCCCCATCCTTTTCAGACTGGCTTACTTGACATACTGCTGGTTTAAAAGGTTTCTTATATTCTTTATGGGTCCAGATGGCCCCATAAAGAAGATGAGAAACCTTTTAAGTCAGCAGCAAGTCAACCCGAGCCGACATTATTTCTCCCTCCCTTTCTTTGCCTCTTCCAGCACCAATGGCCATTTTGAAACGAGATTATGTCCGTATGACGGTGTTCCCTCTCTTCTCGAAATCGCCATTTGCACCCCAAGGACTTGTAAATTCAACAAACCTTTTAGTAAAAGAAAAAGGTCTAGGCTAACGTAAAACATAATAATTCTGTGTAGATCGAGAGCTACCACTGATGTATGTGCATATGTATGCTTACAGTGCAAGGCATTCTCGACAGATGAGTGGTTGGCACAGGTGAGTATGGGTTCTGTGGCTCCCACGATTACAGGGGCTGTTTGCGCAGGTGGGCCTGGGTTGGCTATTCACGTGCTTAGGAAGACGGTTAGCTCACTGACTGGCACAGGTGGGCATTCCCCTATTTGTTGAGTGACCGGCCAGGATGAGTCACAGGCGACAGGCCCGGTCGTGTCTCCCCTCCCTAATGTCGCAGGAGCCCCTGCGCTGGTAGCTTCCTCGCCCTCCCTGCCCGCCCCCAGTGACGCGGCCTGGCTGTGCGCGGTGACGTTGCAGTTGCTGGAGCCGAGCCGCGCACCCGTGCCGAGCGGCGGACAAAGAGCATGCACTGAGCCTCGGAGCGGGAGACGCTCTGGGATTGCGGGGTCGCTGCTGACCAGGCGAGGAGGACGCGGCACCCATGATGTACAGCGGGCCGGGCGGCATAAGCCCGGCGTCCGGGAGCCGGCGTGGAGAGCGGGGCTTGGCCGCCCGGGGGCCGCTGCTAATGATGCTCTGCCTGGCCGCCGCCGCCGGGACAGCCCGAGCGGCAGTCCAGGCATGCAAACCCAATATCCCTACAGCCGACGCTTGCAGTACCGAGAGGAGAGAAGACGCTGGGGCCACTGTAACACCTACGGCCGCAGGTGAGCGCTGCAGGCGGGGAGAAGTGAGCACTGGTGTCAGCATCCCACAAAACCGGGGACACATCACACAACACTCCTGGCGAGCTATGGGTAGATCCAGTGGTACGAGGAGTCAGTGTTTGGGAAGAGTGGTGGCTAAAACCCAGGTGCAGTGTGATTGTGGGGAGAACGGGCAGTACAGATAAAGTGGGATTCACCTCATGGATGCTGTCACAGCGTGAGGGTGCCCCCCTCAAGCCAGTCTCAGTGAGTTGCCTGCCTATAGTTGTGGGTCTTGGTACATAGTGGGGAGGTTCTTCCCATAACAGTGCGATGGGCATAAATCTCGCTGTAGTGGGGGGTGTTCCATTATACAGTGTAGGGGCTTCTGGCATTAGAGATTGTGTGGCTGGAAGATGGGCCCCCCATGGACTTGTCAGTTTGTGTGCGTGTTTTGGGGTTCAGTGCCTATGAACAGTATACAAGGCTGTTACTTCCACAATGGAGGCAGTGTGGGGTTTAAACCCAGGCACTGTGGTTGGTAGTCCGTGGGTAATGATAGTGTGATAGACTTTATCAGAGAGAGGGAGTGGGGGGATTTCTAGATAAAGTGGGCGTTGTATACCCCTGGGCAATGTGCCAGTACCGCCCACGTCATGCTAGTTTTCGCAGTGTGGGACGGGATGGAGATCAGGACTTCGTATTGTTGTCCGCACGAGTTATAGAACGCAGGACAGCAAGCTCTCTTGTGGAATCAGACGGCCTTGCCCTTTCGCTGCAGGCTCCTCTAAGTGCTTTGCTTTCCACTGGTGATCTGGCCTTTCATTGTAGTACACCACCCTGTGTGTACCCCCAAATTAAGTCTCTGATGTGAGGCTTTCAGGAATGTCGCAGAGGCCTGAAGCTGCTGTGAGGGGTGCTTCTTCCTTCCATTGCGAAAAGTAGCTTCTTCCAGTCTATGAAGACCTGACGATCAGATCATGTGTGGCTCTGTGTGGCTCTGTGTGTGTGTGACTCTGTGTGTGGGTCTGTGTGTGCCTCTGTGTGTGTGTGGCTGTGTGTTTTTTGAAACATTAATAAATCATGTTATTTGCAATGTCAATAGCTCATACTCGTGTAAATATGGGACCTATTGCATTGCAAATCCAATAGGTCTCGCATTTGCAAGAGATTAAGCTATTGGCATTGTAAATGACAATGCCATTTATTTATCTGTTTTCAAAACCAACACATAAATAACAATTTTGTCATTTACAATGCCAATAGCTCTAACTTTTGCATAGGCGAGACCGTTGCATTGTAAATGCTTGTTGAATAAGCCTCCAGGGTCTGCAAGCGCCTGGATACCCTATCTGGTGATTAGCGGCAATTTATAAATCATGATTGATTGAGATGCCTTCACATAAACATCCATTGGTATTTGGTCTTACGCTATTAGAATTTGGCTTTTTACAAATAATGTTGTTTTTGCATATAGACATGTAGTGACCTTTAAATAAGCTTATTGTCAGCTGGCCTCGCACCGTGCTACGCTGGAATGTGACAGTCGTGGACGGTGGCCGCGCAGGGCCGTCCTGCCGTGTCTTGGCCGCGGTACTCTAACTGCAGGTCAGCATTTTACCGAAAATCAGATCTCGCCACCATGCATCTTAAGCCATTTGATGTTAAACAACCAGTGTAAAGGGGGGTCTGACGGACTATCATGGCGCTATAAAATAAGTAACTCTTGGTGCACTCGAATCGGGATACTTGGAACTTTCTTGAAAGCTGACAGACCAGTGCCTTTTATAGTTTTGGCAAGCCTGCACGTTGTTACTTGAGCATTGCTCTAATTATTGTTTTCATTCATCCTTCAGAAGAACAGATGTTTTCTTGGAGCACGTACAACAAATTTGGGAGGACCCAAACCTTGCGAGGCTTTTGATCACTTTTGCACCTGCTTTCATTTCCCAGCCATTTTCATTAGCCCTGCGTGGCCTTTCACCTCCTCCGTCCCCAGCGGCCTCCCCGATGCCCTGGTCGTACAGGTGGCTGCCGCGCTGTGTGCACTTGTTTTGCACTTAGCGGCTCAGCGGGACCTGCAGCTCCATCCCTCTCGTGGGGTCGCGGGATCTGTTCACATGAGCCTTTCTGTTCTGCGGCTCATATTGGATCAATTACCATTTGATGGCAACTCCAGGCCCTGGGCCTTTTGCGTGTTTGTCCTATGAGAAAAATCTGGAAGAGCCGACATCTGCTTTTCGTTGTTGCAATTGCAGGTTGCTAGAATAAGCGCCGGGGGAGGTGGATGGGTGGGTTTTTCTTCCGGCCCCTTCCCACTCTTGAGTTGGCTATGTGCTTTGCTCAAAGGACTGCTCTTTTCATCGTTTCCAGATTCGCAGTCGCTGCCTGCCGCATGTGGCCCGCATTAGAGAACTGGGATGGAGCTTCCAGGGCCTCCTGCTGCAACCCCGGAGCTGGTCAACGTAAGAAAGCATAGGTTTAAAAGGAAAAAGGCAGAGAGCTTACACATTGTTTCCCCTAAGGAACAGGGACAACTGAAATATTTATATGGTCCCTGGGTTCAACTACGAAGTTGTTCTTTGCAGGATTGAACATAGAGCAAAGATAGCAGGTTCTTTGTTCACAGCTGCGTAAAAGACAGTAGCTTATGTTGGCACAGAGGCTGCATGTGCATGGCACAGGCTTGTCTCAGTGGACATAGAGCTGGCTATGGAAGTTCGGCTCCATGGCGATCAAAACTAGGGCAATTCTTTGTCATTGATGCTGTGGGATACATTGCAGTTGCGAACAGGTATGATGCATTGGAAGGAAAAGGAAAAATGATGCGTCTTAGAATGTCTGCCATGGTGATAGGTTACAAGTAGAATTCGGGTCAGTCATTTGAGAGTTACAGAATAGCTCTTGCAGCCGAACAGAGTGACTTGGCAGTTTTTGAGAGTGAGGCGGTGATGTGGTACACTGGGAGAGGTGTGATCAGCAGAAACAAAGAATGTGTATTAAACTTCTAAAGCATTTTTGGCCATATCTGGAGTAGCACGTCCTATTCTGCAGGCTGGACCTACAAGCCTTGTTAGTGGCAGTCCCGAGGCAAAGTTCCAAGATTGTCGAATGGTCTACATCAGAAGTAATTTGTAAAGATATAGGGGCTGAACACAGTAGAGTGAGTGGGAATGCCGATTCAGAAACATTTGAGGTTGAAAATGCAGTGGAGGGAGGTGAGAATACTGCGCAGCATTACCCCTCTAAAACAAGAATTATCAAAGCCAATAGGTCTTGCCTGTAAAACATATTGGCAAAGCCTATAGGTCTTGCAGTCATGTTGAACACCAGCGTTACTGCTGTTCAGCATGTCTAAAAGTTATTGGCGTAGAGGAGAGTGGCATGGAATGCCGTAGAGTGGCATAGAATGCCGTAGAGTGGAGGGACATAAAGTGGAGTAGTGTCATGGAGTAGAGTGGCATAGAGTTTTTTGAGTTTCGTGGAGTAGACTAGTGCACAGTAGAGGGGCATATACTCTTGTTGAGGGCAGAGTAGAGTGGAGTGTTGTTGAGTAAAGTGTTGGCAGTACATACATGACTGCAGGCTTGCCACCAGTAAATTGATGGTGCAGTGACCAGTATATGTGCTCTGACCCCTAAAAACACATCACATTGGTTTACAGCTAACTAACATATTTAACTTGGCTATAAATCCCTTGTATATGATACAAAGTGTACCCATGATCCTTAAGATAAATTTCACTAGTATACTGCAGCACACATTGTGCCAGCAATACAGTTACAATGCAAAACATACTGGAGGCCTTCCATAGCAACCTGACTGTGCAAGTTTAAACTGTGAATTTGACCTGTCAAAATGACCCCTTTTAACAAGGTAAATCCTCTTGTTAAAATTAATAAGTCACTCCTAAATATGCTTTAATTCCCATAAGAGAGGGTGGCTGGTGTTAATAAGTTGGACTTGTTTAAGTTAGATGTTAAACAGGTCCTTGCAGTGAAAATCGAAATCTATTTTCACTGCACCAGGGTTAGCTGTTCCATCGATAAGCATTTGGATACTATATTAAGTTTATGAATGGTATCTCTACCTAAGAAACACCTACGAAGTTCATTCATGGAGTTTTAAAAATAGTTATTACAAGCCCAATTCACTAGTAAAGTCAATAATAAATATTTTAGTTCTGGAACTCTTCGAAAATCATCTGATTCCTGCCTAAAGCCTTTAGAAGCCCGTTTGCCTGAGTTTCCAATTTTCACCCAGGAGCTTAAAAGCCCCATAGTACGGTGTGAACTTGTTCGCAGAGCTAAGAGAAACACTTTTTTGTGAGGAGGTGTTTGTTCTTCTGGCAAGAGGACCATAGGGGCTGTGCTCAGGAACCTAATTAACTTCAAAAAGGCCTAGCCTATTGCAGGCAAATGTTAGGTGACACCTGGCCAGACCCCTCTTTTATTCACTTGTCAGCCAAGCACCAATCTAGTGACAGACCAGCCCTTAGTATTACACATGAATGTCATAGGGATCTCTTAAAAGGCTAGTAATAGGTTTACGGTGGCTCATGTTATTGATTCTAGGCACTTGGTAATAACGTTGAGCCTAACACTTTTCTCTAATAATATGTGCAACCTGCAGGTCACCAATTCTAATCTCAGCTCACTGTCTCACAACATGTTGGTGCAGTCAAAGTCAAGAGGTCCACTCATTCATTTTACATTTTGGTTTAGATAAGTATAAAAAACAAGTTCATAGAGCCCAAACTGTATTAATAGGTGGGATATGGCACAAATCACGATAATTTGACATTTGTAATACATTTCTCATAATAAGCATAGAAAGCACCTGTGCACCTATTGTGCATTTTTGATCAGCAAATAAATGCAACATGTAAAATTGCAATTAGTTATTACCTGTTGTATAATTATGTGCATATATGTTCTAGTTTCTAGAAGGGGGACTTGGCACCAGTGTTTGCCATACCATTTTTCACTTAGTCGCAGTAACCACTGTATTTCTAACGAATGTCAACTTGAGTCCTAAACCTCATTTCTTTTTTTTTTAAGCAACTTTATTTAGCTTTTTGGTTTAAAGTAACATTACACACATTACATAGTCCTCACATACAGCATTGAAGACCTATATCAGGAGGAAATTGGCTCAAGTCCATACCCCTAAATTGCATAAAGGGGTTAAGCCAAAAAGGTCCAACATAGTTCCCCAATTCAAGATGTTCAAAGTCAAATTAGTCTTTATTCGATTTCATAATCATAAAAGACATTTACAATTAAAAAAATAACCACAAAGCGTTAAAATTCATCCTTAAAAATACAAGATACAAGATCCCCAAGATAAAATCCAATGTTGCATATTCAGTACATAAAAAATACAATACAATAAATAAATATAAAATTCATTTTAAAACAGTAATATCCATAATACAACCTCCATGCAGATACTAGGTTCAATAAAATCAATTAAAACAATCACATCTCATAAATTCATTAGTTACTCAAGCCATAGGCACGGAGTATCAACATACCATGTAAGAATTTGGAGATAGCGATTATACTTAGATCATTCCCATCTGTTTTTAAAATCCTTAAGGCTTCAGTGCCTGAGGTAATCCCTATCGATTGACAGATCGGCTTTAGCCATTTATGCCTCAAATTCCTATAGACTGGGCAGATAAAGAAAACATGGCCAATGGTTTCCACTTGTGATGGACAAAACTGGCATTCCATGCTTGAGCCTGTACCCCATTTACCTGTAAAAGATTTGATAAGAAGGGTGCCTATCCTAAATTGGTGGTACCATTTCCTATCACAGGGAACTGTTATAATGTCCCAATACTTTTCATAAACGGGTACATGTTTAGTCTCTAAAAAAAGCTGGACAGGGAATTGCTCGTCATGGCCGAAAAACGTTTAATCATCACCATATTCCAATATAGCCCTTTTAGTTCTATACGGGATGGAAATGGAACACTAGATGGGTTTTGCCACAACAGCTCAACCCCAGGTCACACAATACCACAAAATTTTCCCCGTGCCATCTGTATCCCTGACCTCCAAAAGAGCATGGGCATACTCGGTAAGCTCCTCGGTAACCCCAAGCCTCCTTAAGGTAAGCTGCGGGTCTAAAACGGGCCACATCCTCCAAATACTGGCATCCCAAATCGTAATAAATCGGTAATAGAGGAATAGATTGGGGTAGGCTCGTTTTAGACATCAACAATGTATTTTGCGAGGTCGAGAGTGCAGGTAGATCACTAAAGCCCCATAGTTCTGCCCCATACAATACTGAGGCTGAAATCTTTGCATTATATATTTTCAGTATAGGGGCATTCGGCTTGGTGTAAGATTGTCGATGTTCTTTTAACAGAGCACCAGACAGTTGGGCTTGTCTGAGCAACAGCATGTCCAGATGCGGATACCACTTAAGTTTGGAACTCAATGTGATACCAAGAAACGTAAAAACATGTGCCTGCTCGATTATAGCATTGTTCATGGTAACTTTCCCTTTTACTATTTTCTGTTTATGGAAGACCATGAACTTGGTCTTGTCTACATTTATAATGGGACCATAGTCCTTACAGAATAGCTCGAACCTAGCTATAGCCATCTGGAGGCCCTGCTGAGTTTTAGATAATAGCAGGGTATCATCGGCAAACATTAACAAAGGTATTTTACTACCATTTAAAGTCGGGGCATCAGTAGGATGATTATCATAATACTTTGTCACCCTGTTAATGTAAAGAGAAAATAAAGTCGGTGCCAATACACACCCCTGCCTAACCCCTCTTTCAATCTTGAATCTATCAGTCACGTGGCCATGCTGGCCCCAACGGACTTGGGCAAAGTTTCCTTCAGGAAGCTTAATCAAAAATGCCAACAAGTCCCTGGGCAAGCCCTGTTCGGCTAGAACATCCCACAACTTGGCTCTGGGGAACAGGTCAAACGCCAGCTTTAGATCTAAGAAAGCGGCATATATTCTCCCGCCATTAAGGATGGCAACGCGCCAATAAATTAAAACAAATCTGAAAACCTGGTCTATTGTACTCTGATGAGAGCGGAACCCCGCCTGCAACGGGGACTAAATATTACATTCATTGATCCAGTCTTGAAAATGACTCAACACAAGTCACCTACTGCAAACAGTCAATCAGGCTGATGGGCCTATAATTTCCTGGATCTGATCTATCCCCTTTTTTAAAAATGGGTAAGATCTCCGCTCCTTTCCATGACTCGGGGATTAGGGAGCCCTTTGCTATCGCATTTGCAAGGGTCTGTATGTAAGTCACCCAAAGTACCTTATTGTACAAGAACAAATCTGCAGGAACACAATCAATCCCAGGACCTCTTCCACTTCGTACACTATTTAGGACAGCTTCAACTTCCTGTTTAGTTAAACATAATACAGGAATACCAACTTGATTTTCCAAACACACCTGTAGTGTGTTATAGTCTCCCTGTTCCATAGCAAATTGTTTTTTATAATGCGAGACCCATTTCTCGGGCGCTACATGATTAGTCGGTAGTTGGCTAGATCTACCTTTACCCCACTTCAGGAGATGCCAGAATCCAGCCATATTCCTATCTAAGCTGACTCCATACAACTCATGCCAGTATTTCTCTTCCCACTACTTCTTGGCTTTGTATTGTGCCAGCTTATACTCCACTCGAGCTTGGTGGATACTATCCCTATTCTTAGATCTAATTGCCAAAGCTAATGCTTTGTAGGCCACCCTACATGTATTCCCATACCATGAATCTACAGAAACCTTTGCAGGATCTTTCTTATTAGGTATTTCAGAAATAAAATAACCTTTCAGCTTATTAGAAAAATCATTGTGTACTATTGCAACTTTGGACTCATTTCCCGGTTTATCTTGACAACTTAAGAGGTCTACCGTTGCTTTAGACACCAGGGTATTTATAGCCTCCAACTAGTCCTCTTTTAATATTATTTTAGACCATTTTACCCTTCTCGTGTTATTGCTTAGATGGGTTTTCACTCCCATGGAGGGCACTGCATCTGGATTTTTACCCACACATACCGTTTTCAACAACAGGGGGTTATGATCGCTCTCCACCCTCTCCTCAACAATCATATCAATTAGGTTTGGCCAGAATTCCTTATTCACGATTATGTAGTCAATACGACTACTTCTTGTTCCACCGCTCTAGGTTGATGACCCTTCCTTATCGGACACAGTTCTCCCATTTGCTGCTCTAAGTCCATGCTCCAGGCACACCACTTTAGGTTGTATGGCCGCCTCCGACCATTTCTTAATCGGAGCCAGGGATAGTTGAGGAATATCCCATAACAAATCTTCTTCCTGCCCTAAATCGATATCATTTGAGTCCAGTGACTCAAACGTACAATTAAAGTCGCCAGCGACCACTATATCGTTCACTTCTTTAAACAAATTAAGATAAGAATCTAAAAGGGCAATGGTACCAGGGGCTTTCCCACCGGGTAGCCCTCTTGCATATACAATAATAATTATAAGGTCCTTTACACCAAATCTTCTTATCTTAATTGCCAATATGTCGTTCCCATCCGTATCCAACTGCTGTACTGAGTACCTATCAGACTGCCGTACCCAAAAGATAAGCCCCCCCCCCCCATCGGTCTCCCCCTTTGTACAGCGATGGCAGGTTTATAAAAATTAATATATCCTAATCTAAATGCCGGGTCTACTAGCCATGTCTCTTGAAAGACCTCAAAGTCATTAGTATCAATAAAGGACTGCCAATCCAATGACTGTAATTTATTTTTCAGGCCAGCTATATTCCATGAGATAGTTTATTTTTCAGGCCAGCTATATTCCATGAGATAAGGCCAAGATTACATACCTCATTTCCAATATCTCCGCCATTTAACAATGCAATAGAAATTCCCTCAACACATACATCAGCCCTAGCCATTTGTGGTGACATTACCTCTTGTGATATTACTGGGGGACTTACAACTGCCTCTATGATGATTTCCTTACACGATTGGCCAACTAAGGGATTGTTTATGTCCAAATAAGAACCCCTCTGTTGATGGCCAATCTTATTAAAACCCATCTCTCCTGAAACCCTATTAACTAGTTGCACATAGTTACAGTCTCGAGATGGGTAACCCAGTCAGTCATTTTCTTCCAGTGATCTCAGAGCCTCATATCTATTATGAATTGGGACAGCATAGCTAGTACGTCCCAACACTTGACCCTGATACATGAGGGTACCCCCTTTGTTAAATGGGCTAGCACGATAGAAGAACCCCAAAGGAAGAACATTTATAGCGTCTTCCCTAACTGAGGGGGATGAAGCCCTTTCCAAGATACACCTGACTAATTTGGGAGACCTAAAACTGATGACTATACTGTCCCCTACCAAACCTTTTACTGATTTGCCCACCCAAGCCACCCTTCTAGCCATCAAAAATTCATCAAGTAAATGATTCCCAAGCCCCGTTTTTGCATCCAAGAAGTGAGGAGCCTTATTTTTTAGTGAGGACCAGTGTTCTTCCTCACAAGGTCGCAATAGCGGAGCATTTGCCAACACAATGGTATAGGGTGTTGCCTCAGGGGGTAGATTTGAAAAAAACCTTTGGCTTCTAACACCACTGCCCTCATCATTTTTCGCTGAGCCCATTTGGAGCCAGGATTATCCAGACGGAAGGCTGCCTACACCGTTGTTTCATTATCTAAGGGCAACACCGTCGACGGAGGTCAAAACGGCAGCCTTCAATTTCAATTTTAACACGTAATACTCGGCGGCAACTATTAGACCATTTAGATTCATCCATGTAAGACTCCGATAACGACATCTGATCGTTCGAAGTTGCCTCGTCTCACAAACTACTGAAGCTGGCTCCGCGGTCCATCTGGGACTCCCACCTGAGGAGTATCCCATATCTCTATCGATACTGAAGCTATATGGGACAGTTGCTTGTTTTTATCACGAGTCCTAGGACTCATACCTTGAAATGGAACTTTTTCTAACAATATCTTCATGCATTTATACATAGCTCTGCTTTATTTATTGTGATATACCGACTGAGTTGAAACCACAGTATATCACTGCATTTCATCTTGTTTATGAGTAGTGGACGGCTACCTGATGAAGGCATGGTTGCCGAAACGCGTGCGTTGTAGACATCTGCCGCACTGCCTGAGTCAACGTTTCTCGTCTATCACAAAGGATTTGTATATACGTATGTCTGTATATGAATTTATTCACATGTAACAATTTATTGGACTTCCAAATGCACAATCAAATCATTGTTTCATCTACTCAAATATGAACTTTATAAATTTTGAAAAAAGGAAAAAATTATTGCTTAAAAAATAAATAAATATACTGATCAATATAAGTGCTTTATGCTTATTATGTTATGGTAGAGTGCTTGTCATACATATGTCTATATCCTAGACACAAAAGGGTATTCTTTAGGATAGAATTTGTCTAAGAACACTTTCTAGCTATAACTTCCTTTCACTGCTCCACCCTGGGCCTCACCTTGCCGGTTGGCAATTGATTACACTGGTGTAAAGTATTATATGTTAGTGTTACCGGGGCAAGTGAACTGTTGGGACATACCAGAGGGAGGAGTAAGGTTAGGGGGATCTTCACTGGCCGGTATTTGGGCGTGAGAGTTCACAATATTTCCTGCCCTTATGGGCCCTGATACTTCACTGGGACCACTCCGTTTGGGGTTAGCAATTGCTTTAAAAAGATGATCTTCTATATTAGCTAACCGTTGATCTATTATATTTAATCTACACAAGAGTGGATCCAGTAGGACCGTGAATAAATCTGTGAGCTGTTTCATAGAGTCTTCACTAAGCTCGTTAGAGTAACGATGTGGCTGCCCATGCTGCAAAGGCCCCATAGCTGGTGCATCATCCCTAATATGTATTAGCGCACTTGTTACCATATCAGACCCTCCCCTCACAGGACCTGTGCTCCTATTTTTAGCTAATTTCGCAACCTGAGCACTTGTTATTGGGGCATTACATGCTTTTCTTTGTTTGTTGCTTTCCTTTGCCTGGTTCTGACCTTGTTTTCTGAAACTACAGCATTACTAGCAGTCCTAGGGTCATTGGGTGGTCTAGCTGAGAACCACCACTAGAAAGAATTGGAGATTGAGAGCACTTATGGAACCAGAAGCTGAATCTTCAATAACAACTTGTCCAGGGTGTAGGCTTAGAGGGTCTAATGAGAGCCTCCTTTCTTTCAACTCCGTTTGTGCATAAGAACACTTTCTGCACGATTTAAGAAAAGCATCCAAGGTCCCAACCACTCCTGCCGCCCCTTTACGTGTGTTCTTATTCATGACTGGACCAAAATAGCTTAAACACAATACCCAATACAAATATACAGCAGTTCTGCTCAGAGTCTTACTTAGTGTCCGTGAGTAGCGTTAGGGGGGTGGCCCAGCCCAGTCTCTTCCGGTCGGTGACGGGCGCGACCAGCGCTGCGAGAGCTCATGCTTGATTTTAAGCGCTTCCTGGCGCTCTTGTGATGACACTGTGTCCTGTCGACCCGCAAGGCACACTGGGAACTGGAGTTCTTGCCCCCGAGAGTATCACTACCTTCAGGCAAACAGGCGGCGTGGCGTTACGTTGCAGTCTCCTGGACTGTGTTCACTGTGGCATGTGTATGAAAGCTACCAGCAGGTAAATGAGAGATGTTTAATAATGTTTCTCACCAGCCATATTTAAATATTACAGTTCATGCAAAAATGCACAGTAATGGAAATCACCAACACATCCAGAATGTGTCTTATTGATGATAAGCATGTCAGTCATGACAGGTCACCCTCTGTGTTGGAGAGGGACATCACCCAAAGACCTGAGGCCTGTACTGTTTTGGACATGTTAGATGTATGCCGCCGTGTCCCTCACAATGGCAGTGAGCTTCTCAATGGCATAGAGGTTCCATACACTCCTCTACCACATGTTTAACGATTGTGCCTGAGGTTGCTTCCACATTGTCGCAATGCTGACAGAAAAAAAGTGAGAAAGAAGTGGCCCTGATGTAGTGGATGGAGAAAAGAGCTTTATCCGCTTCCGGATCACCCAGGAGAGCCAAGAGTGAATTTTATGGCAGTGAAATATTAGTGATGGAATATATCGAAAGTAAGGTCTCATTCCAAAATGTTTGCACGCTCGGGCATGTCCACCATGTGTCCATGAAAGTAAGTGCCCTGCTCCCTGCACCACTTTCAACATAGCTTTGAGCTCCCAAACCTTGTATGCAGACGCACTGGTGTCAAATACCAACATGTGAGGCTTTTGTAAGCGTTCTCTGTGTATCAGAGGCAATTAGAAGATTTGGAAGCTGTCTGCCAAATCGCCCCCCAAGTTTCGTCTATAATGTCTGCGACTAATTCTCTTTCCAGTTGTTTCACATAGGTGTGTTTCTTTGGTGTAGTGAGGTTAAGAATGTAGCAATAGAGCCACGTTATGCTTTGTGCCTGACATTGGTGAGATATAAGGATTCAATGGGTGCATCTTCCCTTAGTATGACGAGACGGACAGAGGAGCGTCCAGCACAGTGTGGTGATTGCCAAGTCCTATAAGCGTTCTGCCTAAGCAAGGTGTATTTCATGATTAGACCCTCGTTGCTTTGTAAGCCCCTTTCACTGTAACATCCCTCAACCGAGGAGATTGTCCGCTGACCCAACAAAAGGAGTCATGTTAAACCGTGCTGGGGGGGGCGGGGGGGGATTGTTCTGAGTTAATAGCCAAGGGTGTAAGAGGGAAGGGGTAAATTGGGAACATACATCTCCCACGGACGTATTGCCAGTAGGACAGGAGAGTGAAGGTCAATGGGAGAAATGATAGGTCGTGGGCCCAGGCTGATGTAGGTAGCCACAAGAGACCATCCGGGGGGGGGGTGGGGAGAAGGCCTGTTCAATCTGCACACAGGGTTTACAGTCGGGATCATGGTTCTAATCTAGGAAGTGATGAAGCTGATCAGCCAGGATATATTTAACATCAGGTAATCGCAACCCACCATCCGCAGTGGGACGGAATAGAGTCGCCCGTACCACCCATCGCGATTTGCCTCCTCAGACAAAGCTAACCATTTTGTGTCTAAAACCACATTTCTAACATCAGCTTCTTTTAAGCTTTCTTTGAGAAAGTGAGATACAGTAAGTGATAAAAGATGTTCTTTTTAATTCGTTCCAAATTTTTCCAAGTGAGTCCTTTAGAATTTTTTTAACTGATCGCATTTCCCTTTTGAAGAGTCCATTCTATAATGTTGTGCACTAAAGAGGAGACATTTTATAAAATATAGCGTTTACAATGCACATTTTTTGTTCACATGTTCTCAGCATGTGACCACCTTCCCAGTTTCTCCATTTCTTTTATCTATGGTCTACCCAAGTATTCTGAAATAAAATCAAGAATTCTGTTACAGTATGGACTGTGTATTCCTTCACAGACAACAATGGGAAGCTATCCTGGAGGTAAAGCCTCCGTTTTTTTTCTGCTAGAGTAAGTAGCCACGCTCTAGTCCTGGTATGTTGTTCCTTTTTTTTTTGCTCCCACCCTTCTACTGAATGGCCATATTGCCTACTTCCAGTACAACACAGATTACTTTTGGGTGGTCCCTTCTCTATTGCAGATCCCAGGACCTGAGGACCAGGTTCTTAGATGCTGAACAACTTTTGTACTGGATAAGAACTTTCCCGAAAGTATAGATCGAAAGGTGTATGTGAATCTGACATAATTCAGTCCCCTTATGAAAGACAATTTAAATGGAACACTAGTTAGGCAATTTTGGAGAATGTGCATCATTTAGCTTAATGTGTAGCGAGGAGGAGCTTGATCTTGGCTGTATCGGTATTCTCTGATGGGTCCGAACTGTGGTTATTTATACTCCAGCCTGCACTGTAGAACAAACAGGAAAACCTGCCTGTATTAATTGAGCAGGGTGTTGTAGTGTCTACTATGATCTGGTTCATGCACGAAAGCGTTAGAGATGTACATCAGACACGATTCTTTTCTGAAAATTTGGGTTTTATGTCTGATTTTGCTCGAGTCACAGGATGCCGTTTCATATTAAAGAGTCTTGGAGAAAGTTCTAGGTGTCGCAAGTAGCTTGATACCACATACATTGTCTTGTGTCAACCGTATGTTTTTCTGCGCACTGCCAGGGACTTTGAAGTTACGATTTTTGTGTTCCTGAGGTTAGTCTTTATTTGTTTTGGAGTCTGCACTGTCGATAAAAGTATAGAATCCAGTAAGGCTTCAGAAAAGATTGGTCCAGCATTACACGATCCAGTATTACGTCATCACAGCTTGCGACATGTCTCAGTGGGTACCTTTTACATTGAGCATTTAAGGAAAATTAAGTGCATATAGACTGAGTTCAGTTGGGTTGTGAAATGTCATATTTTAGCACATGTCGTAGAATGACTGAGTACAATGTGATAGAACAGGTATCATTGTATATAGCATTTATTGGAACTGCATAATAGACGCAGACTTTAAAAATAGAATAGCGTCTGGACACTGGCGATCCGGGGCATTGATACAATAATCACTCCCATTGCTGAGAGCCACCAGTCGTGCTTTTAAAGGGCGGATCAGTCTGCGTTTGCCCCCTCCATACAGATTTCAATCAAGGGAAGAGAAAAAGACATGGAGTGCACACTCCAGGCACAGCCCGGGTGTGTTTTACATTAGTTCCCTTCCCTGACCCATAGCTGGAACCTTCTGACCCACGAGGGCTTACACCAGGGCCATGTTGAGCCTGCGAGTACAGGGGTGGGCGGCTGACCCCGAACAGACCACCTAGAGTAAGGCGAGAAGAAGACCCAGTTAGAATAAACAAAGACAAACAAATAGGATCCATATGTGCTCTTCTGCCATGAGTGAAGCACCTGAAGAAACAAATGAGAATTACAAGTCCTCCGATGCTCTGTGCGAAACCTTGTATATTGTTCTATAGCACACCCTTTGTGGCTGCACACTCACTCATTGGACTCCTACCTGCTAGATGCGCCGTGCCCAAAATCCTTAAACCTTCACACCTATCATGTGTTAGATCTGCCTCCGGAGGATTTCTTTGGAAACATAATTCAGTTTCGATAAAGTAGTAACTTTTCGTTGCATGTTGGAGCAAATGTATATGGATGTGCAGCCGGATGTAACAATCCAAGTTTAGTTTCATATTAAGCTGCATGGCTCGCAGCATACCACAGCTTTAGAAAATGTATGTCCCCTCATATCAGTCTGCTTAATTTCTTTATTGCTTACACAGTCTGACCTTCCAGTCACTTAAATGAAGCCAACACGTGGGCTTATTCCGATATTGCCCTGCTCACTCTAAAGTCTTTAGGATGAGTTTGTTTAAGAAGTCCCGTTGTCACTGTACCTGAAAATTGGGGAAAAATGAGAAACACTGATATATTAGTTCCCTTAGGCAGGCCTGCCAAGCTCCTGTTCAGGTTTTCACTCTTGCACCCTCATTTAGAGGGTCTGACTTGAATTGAGCCTTATCCTGAGAGACGAAGAACCCCTTCTTTGTGTTTTATGCTTTGTACCTACCAGGTTATTTTTCAGGGCTAAAAACAGTACTCCCAAGTGGATTCTTTGTTGTCATTTATTAGTGCGCATAGAGGCTGCAGTTTGCAGGGTATTCTGTCATACGAGAATTTGGCATTTTATTTAAATGATTTTTGCATATTGCCCTTCACACCAAGAATGACATAGTAAAAACATTAACATAGAATATTATAATGTATATAGACCCCCCCCCCAAAACCCATTGATTCTGAAAGTATGCCTGGTTATAAGAAGTGACATCAATGGTAAAACCTAATTCATTAAAATGTATTTCTCTACTGCAATACAGCCTCCTGTCTTGGCATGGTTATCATTTTGGCAGCACAGCAAGGGAGGAGTTATTTTGTTACTTTTACAACCACCCTACTACCTCTGTCGTGGGCTAATCCGTTCTTCTCAAATGTGTTCCTAACATGACAACGGAACATTTACCACCGTAAAATGTCAGGACGGATGAAAATGAAAAGTTGAATCATAGCGAATATGTCTGTTCTTCCCTGGTATTCTACCACGGCCATTGTTTCCATTTCATTACCTAAAGATAAACGTTTAACTCTCTGCCAGGTTTAAGGGTCAGGTTTTGGTGCCTCTCCGCAAACTTCCGAGAAAATCTGACCAGGATCACCTGAAAGCTAATAAAGTATCAGTCTCTGAGAAGTCCTGTGCCCACACACACTTTTTCCTACTCCCCCGTAGGTATGTTAAGTCCATTGTTTGGGTTCCAGATGTGATTTTCTCTATGTCATCTTGGCTTTTGGCAAGATAATGAATAACCTCTATGACTTCCACCCTTCGCCATGACCAATAAGAAAGGCCTCACTACAAGAAGTGTATTCTGTGTATAAGTAAATTACATAAGTCTTACCGGGTATGAGCCGCGCATCTATAAATCTCCCACTTAGCGACTTACTTCCCACAATTAATACTATGTTGTATTTGTATTTTGCTTGCACTTTGTTACACTGTGATTTAAAAAAAAATCATTTTATACTGTACTTTCCTCTGTGCGCATATAATTTATCGGAGGTCTCTTGATGCTAGAACTCACACAAACAAGTTGACCGACTGCAGCACTAGACATTGGCTGAGCACTACACATCTACCTTAGAATTGGCATTTTTAGTGCATTCCACAGTGTTCTCAACCTTTGTGAACCACGGAGTACATTATGTTTGATATGCACACCACCACACAGCAGAAATGACCTTATTTCCAATTATTTGAACATTCTGACTGTGCGTCAGTGTCTCGTGATATGTGAGTGCAACAGAACATTTATTTCTCCATTGATGTTTGGGCCTCATAAAACTTCACTACAGTACCTTTATTTTGCTCCATATGTCAAGGGCGGCTGGTTGTGTAGTGGGTGCGACTGGGAGGTCTCTTGGGCTAGGTACCAACCAATATTACTAGCATTAGTGAGGCGAGAAAAGTTAGTTTAGCACCACAGTGTATACTTATACTCTGCGACGCACAGCCTATGCTACTATGAGCAAGAGAGTGCTCAAAGGTAAGATTTGTGTCTAGTTCATAAATGGTTTCTTGCACAAATTACTTAGAGCTGAAGAGATAGTACTGAGCGCATGGAATGGTGGGGGGGTTGACTGTTCTATGTCCGAGTCTTACAAGACCTCAATATAATGTAACTTAGAAGACAAACCTCAAACCCAAGCAGTGAGCAAGCAAGAAACATATTTAGCTCAAGATCCCAAACTGCCACTCAACAAAGAGAAGCAGGCGCTAATGGAAAACCAGGCTTCAAACTGTGGGAGAAATAGGATAGATAACTAAGCAGAGGGGACACCTGTATTAAAGAAGAATTGGAGAACTTAAGGGTTACTCGTGAAAGACGGTCCAGAGATGAAGTATAGCTTGCTAAGGTTTAACCTAGAGCTTGAACAACTTAGTTAAAAAAATATAAACTATGTAATTGAGTAACATCACAGGGCCAGAAATCTCATGGTGATGAAGACAAATATGCAGCGCACAGCTGTGGCGCTGCACCAAGCCAAAACACACGGGAAAGCAACAGTCCAGAAGCTGTCTTTTCCACTTCCTCGGAAGATTCCAACAAGCTAACGCAGGCTGGAGAAGCATAACCCTGGGTCTGCTGGGAAAATGGCAATCTGTATGTGGAACAGATGATGAACAAGCATTTACAATGCAATAGGTCTCGCAGCATTAAAGTTTGAGTTACTGGCATTGTAAATGACAATGCTTTGTATTCATTTTTTTTAAATTTGCTATTGGTATATAAACATAGTTTGTGGGCCCACGAATGCTCCTGATGGTTCAAATAACTTGGCTAATTGTGGTAATCAGCTACTTAGAATCCATAACCAAAACTCAATCCTAAAAATTCTAACCTAGAACATAGCAGGTCTCGCCGCCAACCAGGATAATCCTGTCTGGTGTGCTTTTGTAGACCTCCACGGGATATGTATATTCCAGGAAACATGGGCTCTTAACCCTATACATAGACTGGGTTATGTCACGTTTATGGAGCCAACTTTGAAAGGTCCTAGAGGTAGACCATCGGGGGGATTATGTATTTGGATAGGTGCTCATCTTGGGTTTTCTGTAAAAAGAATAGAAACCCACAGTCCTGATATAAACTGTATTATATTGTTACATACCAAAACACCTAGACTGGCACTTATTAATATCTACTCGAGGCCAGTAGGGGGGAACCTCCAAAACCCTTGACTCTTTGTCCTCTCTTTTGCACTCCCTCCAGGGAGATGTTGAGTTGATGATTGGTGGTGACTTCAATTGTCATTACGAACCACTTATTGGAGTCCACCACACCTCAACAGATGAGAATGAAATCTGGTCAATCCCCGACCCAAATATCTATCCAGCTAAACAGTGGTCATCCACGGTACTTCAGCTAACCTCCATAACCTATTATTTTTCTATTAGAGCATGTAATGGGCGTTTTAAGGGGGACAGCCCAGGGCAACCAACCTACAGTGGAAGAGGTCATACCTCTGTAATTGATTATTTCATTGTTAGTATGCCCCTATGGCCTAGGGTCCTCAACTTCCAAATCTCTAGTCGTACGGAAAGCGACCACAATCCCCTGTCAACTGAGATTAACTTTGACTTGATAACTGAGGCCAACGAAACTTACAAAAATAGCGACCTCAGAATAATTCAAGGTGGGAGGAGAATCAGATGGGCTAACATGAAGAAATCCACTGAAGATTTGGGTAAATTGTACCCGAGTATAATCCCCCTCCTAGAAAGGGCAAACCTAATCACGACTCATCCATTTGGTAACAGTGTACAAAGGTCCCTGTCAGGGTTGCATGAGGAACTAACTATCTTATTGGCGAACTCCTTTTACAAAACAACCCCTATCAAACCCAAGCCTTTTGTTACTAAACACCCCTGGTTTAACGGGGGTTGTAAAGAAATGAAGCAGGGGCTACTTACGGCACTGAAACAAGGCTCCCCGGCCGCCGTGACTGAAGCTAGGCGTGCCTATAAATTAATGATTTTTAATTTTAAAAAAAGAGTGGGAAGAAGAACGATGGTACGCCATCAGATTTGCACTTGAGGCCAAAGATACACGGTCCTTCTGGAATCTAGTTCACACAGGGAAACCAGAAGGTAGGACCTCAATTGATCCAAATATACCCGAAGAATCTTGGTCCCTACATTTTAAAGAGCTATATTCTAGCCCTCCAACATCAAATAGTTTAGTCCCTACTGTTTTGACGGATATGGACCCTAATTGCCCCATACCACTTTTCACCTTGGACGAGGTTCTTATTGCAGTGCATTCCCTGCAATCGAACAAAGCCCCTGGGTTAGATAGGATCCCAGGCGACCTCTTCAAAGAAGAACCAGTAGTCTGGGCTCCCTATCTTTTTGCAGGGCCTACCTCTGCCAGCCACATGGTTGGGGGTGGAGATAATTCCCATTTTTAAGAAGGGTTCTCTGTTAGAACCATCAAATTACAGGCCCATTAGCCTTATCAATGTCAGTCAGAAAATCTATGCAAGACTACTTTTACAACGCCTACAGGACTGGGTAAACAATAACAATATACTGTCTCCTCTCCAGGCAGGCTTTAGGGCCAAAACATCTACCATTGATCAACTCTTCCGGCTCCAAGTTCTGTATTGGAAGCACGTTGTCCTGGACCGGGGAAGTTTATATCGAACGTTTGTGGACCTAAAGTCAGCGTTCGATATGGTGGATCGTAACCAACTCTGGGCAATTTTATCATCAATGGTGGTGCCAGCCTATTTGTGCCACCAATTCAAACACCTACATGATGACACCTATGCCAGAGTGCGCTTCGGGAAGTATGGTCAGCTAACAGGGCCCTTTCCGGTTGAGAAATGGGTTAGGCAGGGCTGTGTCCTTGCCCCCACCCTATTCTCCCTTTTTCTTAATGGGCTCATTGAAGACCTACTTTCAATCAAAGATATCGATTCCCCAAAATTTGCCTCGCTGAGGTTTCCTGCATTAATGTTTGCAGATGATACTCTGCGTCTCTCAAAATCCCCTATGGGCATGCAGAGGGTTTTAAACCAGTTTATTAAATTCTGCAAACATAGAAATTTAGTAGTTAACATCGACAAGACTAAGTATATGGTATTTAATGCCAATACTACCAACTGCCCTCACCCCATGATGGAAGGTAGACCGTTAGAAAGAGTCCCAACATTTGACTATCTAGGGCTGACTCTAACTGACAAAATGGGGTGGGGAGCACAAATGGCTAAGGCAAACCTAAAATTAGTACAGACAACTGGGGGAATTTTAAAAGTTCAAAAAAACTGTGCAAACAAAACTATAAGTGCCCCACTGGAAATCATCAAAGTTCAAGCAAGATCTTCTTCCCTTTATGGGGCAGAACTTTGGGAACATGTTCCTTCTACCGACCTAACCATTGCAGAAAACAACTTCATTAGGCAAATTCTAACTCTGCCCAGAATCACTCCTCTAGTCCCACTCAGGCTAGACCTGAATATTAGGCCTATAGCCGCAGCTATTGCCTCACGTCCCCTTCTTTATTGGAGGAGGCTGTGGAGCACCCCCGAGCTGGAAAGCTACAAAAGGGAATTAAAGGTGGTCCTAGCCTCCCCAGGAGCAGGTAGAATTCCATAGCTACGTTTTGTAAGACAGTCTCTTGCTCAAATTGGATACAGAAATTTATGGCTAAATCCTAAGGTCACATCCTTAACTATTTCCAAGAAAACATTGTCCCGTGCTGTGAAGGACTTTAGTCTCGGGAGGACCATTAGCTCAGTACCATCAATGAGCCTGACTGGTGCCTTCCTGAGCCATAAGTCCATATACAGCTTTGAACAAGAAATAGATGCAATCCAACCTACTTCAGCGAAGAAGCTGTACTTACAGTTTAGATTTGGAACGCTGCCCCTTTACTCTATGATAGACAGATGGACGGTGGGTCCAGTACATTTATGCCCCGGCTGTAGAACCGAAAATGAAACCACTCTGCATGTTATTCTTTTCTGTCCAGCCTATTCACACATACGAAGAAAGTGGATAATACAATTATGCAATAATTTGGGCACAAGGGACTACCAAGTCTTCTTTAGGATTTTGAAGTCTGACACGAATCCCTTGCTTGGTCTGCTATAACCAAATTTCTGTTTTCTATGTGGTCTATTCGAAGTAAATCACTCAAATAACATGGCACTTTATGTTTTTATTTGCTGAGATGTGAGAACTATTTTGGATCAACAAATGTTATCTTAACTTTTTTAAAAAAAAGAATTTTAAAAATATTAAAATTTTTAACGTTTTAATAATTTGTCTTCTCCCCTCCGATTGCATATGATGTATTTTAATTCTTATACTTGCAAATGAACCGCGGAAAAGTGAAAATGTATATTTTATGTACTTTTATGGTTAAAACTAACCGAAATAAAGTTTATTGAATGAATGAAATTGTTTGTGAATGGTTAGCTGTTGCGACTCAGTGAGAAATCCCAGAACCCTTTGGAAAAGTTGCCTGGACTTCAAAATCGTCACAAGGCCTTTCAAACGGTATACGCGTGCTATACATGCAAATAACATACAGGCAAGCTGGCAGGCTGTCCAGTGATTCATAAACACATCTGTATGGACTTAGTTACATTGTTCATGTTCACTCCCTCCACACCCCCAAAACCCTCGGACCCACACCCATCCCCTCGCGGCAGCCCCCACCAACCACGCCTGCACCATTAACACAGAGAGCATATGTTCCCAGAACAGAGCAGTGGGTCACCTGATTGGTGTCCCTGAGCTTGCGCCGCTCCACTGCGGCTCTAATGGCTGATGTAACCGGGGCCGACAGCTCGACACAGGCGAGGACTCTGCGCCGTGCCCCCAGCAGAGGTGACAGACACGCCGCCCCTGGAAAGGGCAGCCTCGCCGACAGGTCTTTTCAATTTGACATCAAGGTTGTTCGAGGGACGCCGAGGTCTTTCAATAACGCTGTGCGCATGGCTGAGCGCGCGCCTTCGCACATCCGCTCATCCGGGCTTCTCAAGAAGGGCTGGCGCCCATCGTACAGATCTGTGAGGAGACTGCAGGTCTCAAGTTAAGGAGCTCAGCGGCTTTCATCCTCACAAAGGCGATAACATAAGTACTTTTCAATGACGTACCTTCTATCGCCCAAACAGACAATTAAGTGTGTGATGATCTATAGAAATAGAGTACAACGACTTTATAAAGGGAAATTATTTTTATAATAGTTGAGGTTTCTATGGTGTCACGTTAGCTCTCTACAACAAGAGGGGCAACTGGGACCCAGGCACGCTGACAGCGAACACGGGCGCTCCCATCACAATGCAGAACGAGCGGCGGGGGAGGGGGGAGGTGTCTGTATGTTTGCGATCGTGTGTGTGCGTTCAGGGGTACTTTATGATAAGAATTGGTCTGAGTGATCTCCTGCTGAATAGTCCAATAATAAGACTTCATGCAAGTTTACTTTTTATGGGCACTCCACGATACACTAACTCAGAAGCTACATTATTGTCTTTGAAGATAGTCTGGTGGCGACTAAAGCTCATCCTGTTCACACGAGTATTTCAAGCTTCAAAAGCATCACGTTTTCTACACTCAGCAAGAGGGGTCCGTTGCGCAGACTTTACTCAACGCAGACTTGGCTCAGTGAGACGGAGAAGGACGGCTGACGAAATAGCCCCGAAGACTTTCCCGCAAGCTGGTCCCTTCGTCTTATAGCCTGAGAAGACTTAACTCCCGCCTACTGTTATTTTTTTTTTACTTTGAGGCTCGTGCACAGCAAGCGAGCGACTGAATGCCCTGAGCTGCGCCTGTGGCTCGGAGCACGAGATAGCTGTTAACTCTACTGAATGTCCTGAGCTGCGCCTGTGGCTTGGAGCTCGAGATAGCTGTAAACTCTTAAAACAACAAGCAAGAGATAAAACAAGCATTACCCATTCCACCAGCGCTTCCGCCGCCTCCGTTGCTGCTCGTCGTGATGCCTCCGTGGAAAACGAAGCAGAAACCTACAAACAGCGTGTCGTGAGCTGTCTACGTTACAAGCTCACGCGCGCAACCCAATCCGAAGGCGCGCGTCTTAATCTGCCTCTGCCATTGACAATGCTGCGCGCATGGCCAGCTCTTGTCTACACTCGTTGTCGGCGGAGCCGACAGCTATAGTTCTCGCAGCGAGAGTGTGCTTTCGCCAGGGCGAGACCTACAAAGCACCATCAAACATTTGCAGGGGATCAGCACTGGAACATTAAGTGCAAGGCGAATCCATGCAACAAAGACACTGTTGCGTTTAAAGCTGCTGTTCTGCTGGCCCTCATTCTTGATGTCTCATATGAGAGCACACATCTATTTCAGCCCCTCCTCCAGCCCCTGGCTCTGATTGGGTGTTGCTTCACTCTGGCTTTGAAACTCTTTGGTAATTTAGTCTCCTGAGTACAGTACTTCCTATGAGCTGTAGTTTCTGCTTGTCCCGCCTGCAGTCTTGCTAGTAGTTAAAAGCAGTGTGTTGTGGAAGGTGTAGGTTTGGGTTGGAAAGGCACAACGTCATAGGCCAGAGTAGTGTATTGCAGAAGATGTAGTGTATAACTACAAGAAGTCCAGCATCACAGACTCTGGTAAAGATTCTAGTTTCGGGTATTCCAGCAATATCAAAACAGAAAATGTAGAAACATAACACACTTAAAACAGATGAAGATATCACAGGAGCAATGCTTTTGACTTTCCAACTGTGGATGGCTGAACGTCGACGTCCCCAGCTGGCCACAGCCATAGGACCTGATGCTGTAATGCCGCATTACAGTGCCACATGGCTGCACTGGAGACTATTATATACCACTCTTATCCTGTTACTCAGTATGCCAGTACACTCTAATCATTAAAAGCTGATAGAAGGTGTTATAGGCTGTGTGGGGAAGGTGGTGATGCCCTGTGCATATATGTTAGAAAAATTCTAAATTATGTATATTTTGGAAAGAGTTTGTATCTACAGTGGGCAAAAAATGGGATATCCCATAAAATAAAAAAAGGGAATAGTAGATCTGAGTGGGGTTCAGACCCTCATAGTGAGATAAGATGTTAATACCTACTGGAGGCTCGTTAACCAGTTGCTTTTATCAGCAAACTTGTTGTAACCAAATGTTGAAAGTAGTCGAGGCTCCATTGTTGCAATCATTGCTTCTGTAGGGATGAGTTAATATAGATAGGAAGGCTCTCTAGTGATCGTAGAGACCACGAAAACAAATTCGCACCGAGCTACCCCTGATACTTAACTGCACGGCTAGGAAAACATGAAGTAGTGTTGCACACATGGCTAATGCTCTGGAATGTTTCGATTGATGATTCAGCCGTTGCGTATTGTACTGCTAGGTTATGTGGCCATAGACATTGTGGGGGTGAAATAGAATGGACCACGTAATGCTGAAACACATTCTATATTGATACCGACTGCTTTGGACTCGGACCCACTTGAGCCTTTAAACAATCCCGAAGTTGGTATTTGAGGAGGTAATGGGGCTGAGGGAATAACAACACCGAGTGAGGATTTTCATACTGAAAGTTGTTGTACTACAGTGTTCATTGGCAGTGAACCATACTAAATCTGCTCTTCGCTTTCCTTGTAGGTTTATGCCCCATCAGCAAGTACTGCGGATTATAACAGGGACTCGCCGGGCTACCCATCTTCAAAACCTGCATCCAGCACTTTTCCCAGCTCCTTCTTTATGCAAGGTAAGGGCAGCTTTCAAGCCTGTGATGTTGCTGCATTTAACTATGCTGATTTGTAGAGTGTTTACATGCTGCTTTCTGTTATTATTCGAAGCGTCTTCATTTAGTGAGAGAATCCAAATCTTTGTTCTGGAAAACGTCTGTCGGAATGAGGCTGCCGCCTTTTTTTAGACCACCGTGACTGCAGCAACACACCTGCCAGAAACAACACAGGGTCTAAAATCTTCTGAACAGGGTCCTTGAAACCTCTGCAGAGTGTTAACTTGGCTTCATGTTTTACCACCTACAGAAATGAAGCAGATGAAGGCCCTCAAACGCCCTCATCAAAACGTTATGCCTAAACAGGAAGCACCTGTTAAGAACCACATCCCATAAGGCAGAACACGCGTTTCAACCACATGTTGGTCTTCTGTGACAAAAGGACATGATTAGCCCCTGTCACAGTGTATGCAATGGTGGAAGAATATGCATTGATATATAAACGGTGGCTACTCTGTTTCTTAAGCAGCTTTTAGATTACAGTTGGTTTCCACATTTTAATGTTAATTTGCTTTGCACACTGTTGTTCCTTAAACCGGAGTGTTACGTGAATGTGAGTCGCTGAGCAGTTCTGAACCGCAAATGGGAGTTTCATTCACATCCCATACCTACATAAGAATCCCAGCACTAAATGCCTAGAGAGAGTAGTGATTGTAAGGGAGGTGCACAGATTGTGTAACATAAGGGATCCTGGGTACTTGCATAGTTCTAATTGTGTATTCATTCACACACAGTCACCGTGTGGTATTTGCGTTCTTCAAAATGTCATACCAGCAACGTAGGGTTCAATGAAATTAAATGACGTGTTCAATAAAAGTCACAGTATATGGTATGTCCCAACGTTAGTCCTTCCAAAACCTACTTGCATCACAAAACGCTGGATTTCTGGAAGTACAGAAATATTGTAGTATCTCAATGTGTATATATACAACATTATTAATCAATATTTATCCTGGCCCCAGCACATTTGCCTCTTATTCATATTCAAACCTCACTCCAGCAAAAAGACGTATTCATTTCGATGTCCGTTCCCCTAGAGTATCACAGGAATATATTGAAAATGGTCTTTAAAATATTTTTTGAGATCATTTTGTAAAACATCGACCAGCTTCTGAGACTTATTGTAATTAAGCCTTTGTAACAGCTTTCTAATTATAAGAAGTTTGATGTGTGTTGCATTTCAGTTAATATGGTTTGCTTTTCTGGATTTCTGACCTCTTCTCTTTTGTCAGCGTCTCAGGCTGACACCGAGACTGCTAAAGATGAATAACTAGCTCACTGTAAGGCTCTTCCCAAATAACCTGACTGTTGCTAGTGAGTCATGTATACAGCAGGATTTTGTTCTCCACAGGTTAAATAGCCAGGAATATCTTGGTGCTCGGACCGTATTTCACCATACTAATTCACCACTAATCCTTTATGGACTTCCGGAGTAATGAAATGAAAACAAATTTATATAGCGCTACTAAGCCCAATGGGCGTCAAGGCGCCTAACCAAAAAGAAGCTAGCTATAACAAATATGCTCTCATTGTGGGTAGGCCTTGATAAAGCACCAAGTTTTGAGCGCTTTTTTAAAAAGGGACAAAGATGGTTGGGCCTTAATCTCCAGAGGGAGAGAGTTCCACAGCCTAGGAGCAACGATGGAAAATGCTCTACTGCCCCAACGGACCTTCCTAGCACGGGGAACCACAAGCAGATTCATCTCCGATGATCTGAGGGTTCTACTAGGCATATAGCGAGTTAACAGGGACCCTAGAGGGTCCAAAGGACCATCTGCAAGAGCTCTATAGGCCAAGCACAAGATCTTAAAAGAGATCCTCAGTTGTATATGGAGCCAATGCAGGCTCTTTCTGGCCATTGTAGCAGAGGATGCATTAGGAAGAGCCAAAACAAATCGCGCAGCTGCGTTCTGTACGACCTGAAGGCGCTGAATGAGTCCCTTGTTGGAGTCTGCATAAAGTGCGTTACAGTAATCCAACCTGGAACCCACTAATGCAACCACCGTCTGCTTACGTGCTAGGGGAGAAAGATAGTGCAAGATTCTTTTGAGGATTTTAATGACCCCCCAACAAGTGGCTACTGTTCGATTGACCTGTAGAGTCATGGACAATGATGTGTCAAATATTACGCCGAGGTTTCTGGCTGATTGGGAAGGAGATGGACAAGTTCCCAAAGATGAAGGCCACCATTCACTGGACCAGATTTCCTGGTCCTTGCCAAAGACCAGAATCTCTGTTTTATCGCCATTCAACTTTAGGGAGTTCTGGATCATCCAGTCCGAGACTGTCTGCATACAAGTCCTAAAGTTGACGGCGGAGCTGGTAAGAGAGTGAGCCAGAGACACCATGATTTGGGTGTCATCGGCGTATGACACAACCTCCATCCCCTGCGATTTTACTAACCTAGCGAGGGGGGCCACATAGATGTTAAATAGGGTCGGACTCCAGGCCGGATTTAGCAGGGGAGAGAACTCTCCAAGCATGACTCTCTGCTCTCTTAGATGTAAAAAAGAGTGCAGAAGGTTCAAGGCCGGACCCGCAATCCCTGCCTCCCTCAGATGCGATGTTAACGTAGAGGGAGACAGGGTGTCAAACGCTGCTGTGAGGTCAAGTAGGACCAACACAGTGGTTTGACCCGCATCCACCTTCAGGCAAATATTATTCACCACCATAGTAAGTGCTGACTCCGTACTATGGGCCTTTCTAAATCCATGCTGGGAACTATCTAAGAACCCAGAGGAATCCAGAAAGGTAGAGAGGTGTAAATTCAGGTGTGATTTGAGCATTTTTGCAGGAGCCGGTAACAGGGAAATGGGTCTAAAGTTCTTAAGCTGTTCTGGGTCCAGGGTGGGCTTCTTCAGAAGAGGCTTCACTATCGCCCTTTTCCAAACTGAAGGGAAGGTGCCTTGAGTAGCATGCTTCAACACCCCATCAGGGGTAACAAGCGCTATATAAATCCAAACCTTTTTTCCTTCTCTATCCTCTGCTATCATTCTAAATCCAAATAACTGACTAACATATACATCACTTAAAATGTACTTGCATGTTTCACTATAATAATTCAACACTAATCCTCTATGGGTCCTGGAGTAGCGTGCTACTCGCTGAAGAAGCGCTTCGACACCTCGTCAGGGGTAGTAAGCGCTATATAAATGCAATTACAATACAATACAATTATTAATTTGGGTTTCAGAAATCATAGAAATTAATGTTAGCAAATGTATACCTTTTCGTAATTTGGACTGAAAATATCAAATCTGGGGTCATATGTAAATTGACTATGTAATATTTTTGAAAATGTTGCACATGAGTTTAGGTGAATGGATGAGCTATTCAGATTTGTTATTCAAGGGTCCCACATCTCTTAGCAGCCCTGCCTAAGGCATCGCAAAGGTGACTCCTTCAAGGTGAACGTAAGCAACATCTATGGGATCACGAGACGCGATGCTGTGGATTGCTGCCTTAATATTGAATTGCCTTATCTCCAGGTTTAGATCTCTGCATTTTATCATATTGTCATTGGCAGACCCCATTCTACTAGGCACATGTTTGATTCCTAGGAAGCAGGTCAGTTATCTTTGGCTGCCTTTGATTTAACACTGAGCGATCCCATTAATCATGATAACACTGGCTTAGTTTGCACAGGTTACTAGGAACATGACTATTGGTTATGCATGTGCTTAGAACACCTTGTTATTACTGCATTGCAACACATCCTTGGAGCGTCTACTGCCCTATCTGATAAGCTTGTCTGCCTCACGATAAGGGCCCCTCACTGATGCTTTCAACACCTTGTTCTTCTTAAGGATCTTTAATCTTCTTGGAATGCCAGACCTGAAAATTGATTCATGAAGGAGCTTTCTTCCCTCAAAACCTTTAGTCAAACATTGGAGAAAAAAATGGAGGCATAGATTTAACCAGTGCTTGAATTGTGAAAAAGAAAGAGTCCCAGTGGCCAAATCCCTGCTCAGAAGTCAGCCGCCGGTGCAATTAAATGTTGGTACACCCAATACCAAGACTGATTAGTCTATATTCCACCTCGTGCCTCTTCAATCTACTACCAGACACTTCCTGCCCCTTATCCCACTCTTGCAGAGACCTGCTTCCTCCATTTGTGACGGTTTTTCAATTCCTTTCAGTTATGTTTAGTTTTCCGGCTCTTACCCAGTGGCGTCCGATACGGACCAGGGGGTCGGGGGAGAGAGGACGGGTCAGATTGGAGAGAGAGGGCTGTAAAAAAAGAACGAATCTGTTTGCAGCATCTCTCCTCCGCGTCCCTTGTCTCTCCCGGCCAAAGCAGCAAGCACCAGGTTCCCCATAGCCAATCCCAACGATTCAACGCAGTGCTGTGATTGGCTCCCGTAAGCCAATCCTAATGCTGCAATGCAGCATTCTGATTGGTTTGAGCGCCGTAGTTCAGCGCTCAGACAGGCAGAGGGAACCTGGGCGTGTTCTCCACCCAGGCTGTAATGCAGCCTGGTGCGAGAACTGTAATGAATTTGCTTTTCGCAAAAAGGACCGACCATAACTGAAACAACCCCTTAGGCCAAGGCAAGACCCAGCACTACCCTAAGGCGAGGTAAGAAAACCAATCCAAATGTATGGAATATAACACATATAAGTTTATTAATACAATACTTCAAAAGGTAGGCCGAATAGATCAGTCATGGCAGACTCCCAAGTATCAAAAAGACAATTGAAATAAACGGTCAAAATAGAATGCAGTATGTACATATAGCTGAGAATAGAATAGAAATACAATAAAACTGGTTAGGAACACCTCACCGACTAACTCTTCTGCAACATCCTTGCCCACTCAAGCTGAGGGAAGTCCGTTTCTGCAGCCCATGCCGGCGTTTGTCAGGGCTCAAGTCCCAGCACCAACCCACAGCAATATGTCTATTCTGTGGTGAACTTCCACCTGGTCCACGGAGGCTCCCAGGTTTAATACCATTACTGACGTGAAGCGAAGCTTCTAGAAAGTCTCGCCACCTCTTCATTAGAAAAAAACAAGCTGGCTGGCCAAGCCTCTGTATTTTGACTTCGAAGCAGAGTTGAACATTCCACAGATAATATCCAGTTCCCTCTGGTCAGTGAGGTGCGAAAAACAAGTGAAGAGTGAAAAACATGCCCTTCCCTCTTTGCAGCTACATGCAAGCACAGAACATGGCGTCAGGTATGAAAATGGAGTCAGTTATGCAAACGCTGCCATGCACACAGAGAAGCTTAAAGCAGAGCAAAGTTAGAAAGCAAGATGACATGAGGCCATGTCAAAGCCAATAGCGAGCACTACCGTGAAGCAAGATAAAGTCAGAGAGCAATATTGACTTGAGGCTATGTCAAAGCCAATAATAAGCGCTCATATTGAAATGTACTGTTCTACTCCGTAACGGCTCTCACTAAGCAGGCATATGTAGGGCCGTTCTACATTAAGGCTAGAATAAAATAACATGCTAAAGTCAGTTGATGTTTGTAGTTGACGGTCATCATGGGATACTCAACCACAAGAGTTGCACATTCACTACAAGAACATGCACAGTGCGCATGATTTTTTGGCTGACCAAACATGCATGCGCACCGGAGTGGGCAAACCACTCCTCCCCCTACTCCTGTGAAGCAGCCCAGACCCGCCCGCAAAGCTGCCACAGCAGGAGAACATAAGATGATAATACCTTCGAGTTATCATTTTATGTTTCCTTTATTTCACTGCTGCGTCTCCCAATGCTGCCTGGGATGATTTAAAAATGCCGGCAGATGGGAATGGAATCATACAAATGTTGCTGCTCTTGCCTGTAGCTTCTGACATAGTTCATCTTCCTGGTGTCCTCCGCTTTTACAAGACAGCCATCCAGAGTTAAGCCTTATTCTTGCTCACCGTACATTTGCATTTTAAGTCATCTTGCTTTATCCTTACCCTCTTCCCCTTCTAGGATTCTTCTAATGAGTACTTCTAGTATTCATTGATGCAGTCATTTGACCATACTGAAGTAATTCTGAAATAGGAATAGCTCAGACTCAGTAACGCAGATCTAGCCATCTTACAGGTAAGAAATGTATCCTGACGTACCATTTGGTCTTCTGTTTAATTACACTTCTGCTGATCAGCAGAGCATAGCTTTTCTATTGTTCCCATTAGGATATGCCTTTGAAGTGGATTTGACTGAATTGATTAGGGTGGGTGGAGATGGGAACCCATGGAGGCGCTCCTTAACCACAAGGCTGCCCTTACACATAATGGAGTGTCACATTTAAAGTGTTATCCAGTATTAGGGGTGTCTTTCATAGATTCACATGCCTGAATCTTTCCCTGTCGTCGAGACGGGAGTCTCCAGTATATAGAAAAGCAATATCCCATGGACATATATAGAGAAAAGTAGGCCTAAGGGCCCCACCTTAGTAGCCTATCTGTGTCCTTATGTAAAAAGGCCCAAACTCCTGAAGAGAACCAATCAGCTAACACCTCCCTCTAGAACTTTCCTGTCAGGAGCCTCAGTCTCTCAGATTTTCTACCGCACGTTGTGCTAGGGAGTCTCCACCTGAGTTCTCCTCAGGTTTACTTGCTTTAAGCTTCTTTCTTCTCTAAATTGAATTATTTTCAGCAAAATCTGACTATGGCTGACCCACAGAAGAGGGGTCTCTTCAGAGCTTGTGCTTCTTGTAATAAGAAGAGATTACATATTGAGGATCAGCACAAGACATGTCCATACTGTCTGTATCCGGACCATTCGCCAAAGGAGTGCAAAATTTGTAGAACATTCTCTACAAAAACGCTTAAGGACAGAGAAGGATGACTTTTAATCTGGCTGAACAAACTTAAGACCAGGGACAACGTGGAGTCTTCAGAGGACGGTGAGATTGCTTCTGTCTCCTCTAAATTATCCTTGAAGAGGCCATGGGTTAGTTCCCCTAGCCCTACAGGCGCTCCTCCTAAAAAGACTGCTAAAAAGTCTTCAGAGGCTAAATCTTCAGCGTCTGACAAGGAAGTTCCTGCCTCCAGGAAGCTAGCGCCGTCGTCGACGATGACATCATCGACGCTATCGTCAGCACATAAGAAGACTGTGTCTCCTGTCCGTGTTTCCACTTCGACGACGACAGTGTCAACGACGACGGCGTCGTCGACGTTTTCATCGTCGGCGACGACTACTCCATCGTCGTCGGCGGGTAAGCCGGTGTTGTCGATTATTCTCATTAAAAACCAGTCGTTGACGCTTAAGATCTCGTCGACGACGTCTTCGTCGATGTCCATGTCGACGACGAAGCCAAGGATGTCGATGCCTTTGCCGTCGACGAGGATCCTCTCATCGACGGGTGTGCCGTCGACGAAGACATCAACGACAAAGAAGACACCGTCGACGGTGGCGCTGTCCACGAAGGTTACATTGGTGCAGTTATCGTCGACGAGGGCACCGACGACGAACATCGTCGACGATACAGTGGAAGCAGTCGGAGAGGATTCCTCCGTCGACAGGAAGTGTGGCTTCTATGCCGTCGACAACCCTACCGTCGTCGGTTCCGGTTTTGGCAGATGAGGATGGTCTACAGCAAACCTCTCAAAGAGTAAAGACCATAAAGAAGGCGCTTACACCAGACTGAACGTCTCCGAGTAGGGTGCAAAAATTGCCGCCATCTTGTCTTCTACAGGATAAAGACTCAGGTGAGGAACAGGACATGCAGGCTACGAGTCCATCTCACCTGGTGGTAAAGTGCCAAAGTACTGACGATGAGGTCGACGACTTGGAATTTACTCAAGAACATTCTGTTCAATCACAGGTCCAGACACAAATCATACCAATGGTATGTCTACCAGCGTCCATAGTATCAGACTTAAGGTTTTTGATCCAGGACTACAAACAAAGGTTTCCAGACTCTTCCACCCCACAGGCAGCGGGACCGGTTCCATCAACGACTAGGGTGACGGCCCTTAGTGTCCCATCAAGAAAGGGAACCAGTTCAAGAACTTCTGTCATCTGACGATGAGGAGGTGGAACAAGAAGAGGGTGAAGTCCAATCCGATCATGGGGACCATGTGTACTATATAGCTTCTTCTCCAGCCTCGCCTGAACCTACAAGCTCAGACTCACCTCCTGCAGACATAGGAGGGTTCCACAATCTAGTAGAAAGAGCGGCCAAAAGGTTCCATATGACTATGGAGTCTCATGAAACTGACTGTTTTCTTTATGATTTTAAGGACCCGATTAAGAAGACAACCAGGTCCATTCCCATTATTGAGCACATATGGGAGCAGGGTCTGCAAATAATGTATACACCAGACTCAGTATTGGTGGTTGTGCCGAGACTGGATAAGAAGTACAAGGCCCCATCAACGGCACCAGCTTGCCTTACAGGTCAACCCAAGCCGGATTTGGTGGTCACTCAGGCGGTGCAGAAAAATGCTAGGAACCCATCCTCGCAGGTGACCGCTCCACCAGATAAGGAGGGTAGGAAGCTGGACAGCATTGGGAAACGGTTCTCTACCACCTCAGCCATGACAGTGAAAGTGGCAAACTCAATTGCGCTGTTAGGAAGATATAACAGGCAGTTGTGGGCTGACATTGCTCCGTAGCTCTCCGAACTACCAGACGACACGAAAGAGGAGGTTCAATCCCTAATCAAAGAGGGCCAAAATTCGGCTTCTGAACTGATTGACTGTGCTATGGATATAGCAATGACTGGTTTTAGGCAGCTGGCTGGGGCAGCAGCATTGGGGAGGCAGGGGTGGCTCAAAGCTACCTCATTTAGGCAGGAGGTACAAGCTAAAGTCCTCGACATGCCTTACGACGGGCAAAACCTATTTGGGGAAAAAATTGATGAGGCCCTGCAGGCGATAAAAAAGGCTACGGATACGGCAAGAGCACTGGGCACACTTCAATTCAGAAATCAGTCCTTTCGAGGGAGCAGAGGCCAATCCTCTTACAGAGGAAACTATCAAAACAGGTCCTCCTATTCATATAATCAAGGCCGGTCACAATTCCAGTCATGACAGCAGCAGCAAGGTCGGCAGACCTCTTATGGAAAATACAACTATAGAGGGAAGAAAACCACTGGCGGATGCCAATGACCTTTTCCAGCAGCCAATCCCTCCACCATCTCATTCTTTCAAAATTGGAGGAAATGTGACCCACTACCTCCACAATTGGAAAGCAATTACAACCGACCGATGGGTGCTGCAATTGATACAATTTGGACACTTCATAGAATTCTAAACAATTCCCCCGACAACCCCTCCTCGTATAATGCAACACAGCAACATGCGTTGCTTCTTCAAGAAATCTCCTCTATGTTAAAAAAAGGAGCAATAGAGCGGGTACCATCGGCTCACAGAGGGAAGGGATTTTACTCCTGCTTCTTCCTGATCCAAAAGAAGAAGAAATGGAGGCCCATATTGGATCTCAGGGCACTCAACGCATTCTTGAATAGTCAATCTTTTCGCATGGTAACGATCCATGAGATCTTGGGACTCTTGGAGGAGGGGGATTTCATGACGTCGTTAGATCTACAAGACGCATACTTTCACATCCCTATCCACAAACGGCACAGGAAATTCCTCAGATTTGCAGTGGCAGATCAACACTACCAATTCTGTGGCCTCAAGTCTGCACCCAGGATTTTCACCAAATGCCTCTCCCCGGTTGCAGCATTTCTCAGGCAGCACGGACACCAAGTCTTCCCATATTTGGACGACTGGCTGGTCAAGGCACCATCTCTAGCAGACGCAACTGCATCCTCCAACGCCTGTCTGAATCTCTTCAGGCATTTGGGTCTGACACTCAACCACGAGAAATCCACTTTGCAGCCCTCCCGGGTCATTACCTTTCTCGGGGTGACATTGGATACGGTAAATGCAAAGGCATTCCCATCTCAGGAGAGGAATCACAAGCTCGTCTTTCTGGCCGCGACAGTGGCCTCAAAGAAGACTTTACCAGTCCGTACATTCAAATCACTCTTGGGGATGATGTCCTCGGGCATCCTGCTTATACCGCACTGTCGCCTCAGGATGTGTCCGCAGCAAGAGGCTCTGTCCAGACAGTGGACTCAATGCTCGGGATCCTTCGAGGACCGCATTGCGATCACACAGCAAATGACCAAGGCACTGCAGTGGTGGAGGTCACTCAAGAACCTTTCACAATGGTTGCCGTTTCTGCTCCCTGCAGCTCCATACGTAATAACAACGGATGCTTCTCTGGAGGGTTGGGGAGCAGTCCTTCAGGAATTACAGATCAGTGGCAAGTGGTCAAACCAGGAAAAACAGCTTCATATCCACCTCCTGGAGCTGAGAGCGGTTTTCCTAGCCCTGCAGGCTTTCATACCACAGATCAAGAACTCCCCAGTGCTCGTCTGGACCGACAACACCATGACGATGCACTACTTGAACAAACAGGGAGGGACGCGTTCGCTCAAACTAACTCGCGAATCGCAGAAGATCTGGATTTTGCTTGTTCTCCACAACATCTCATTAAAAGCAGAGTACGTCCCAGGCAAGGACAATGTCATAGCAGATGCACTGAGCAGGCAGAGGTCTCTATCCTACGAATGGGAACTCGACATGGAAATGGTAGCTTACATCTTTTCGGTGTGGGGAACACCACAGATCGACCTGTTTGCGATCAGGGAGAACGCCAAATGCCAAAACTACGCAAGTTGGCATCCCTAGTCAAGGTCCCTCGGAAATGCATTTTCCATCGCATGGCGCAACGTATTTGCATACGCATTTCCGCCATTTCCAATGATCCCCAGGGTCCTCAGGAAAATGAAGGCGGAGCCTTGCACTCTGATTCTGATTGCCCCATTCTGGCCGAGACAGCACTGGTTCACGGACCTTCATCGCCTCTCACTGCAACCGCCAATCCGCCTGCATCAGCATCCATCTCTGCTTAAGCCAAGGCAAGAGCGGACAGTACTAATAAGACCTATTCCCTGAAGTGGAAACATTTTTTTATATGGTGTGCGGACAACGGTCTACGTCTCTTCCGCACCTCACCGGAACAAATATTACCCTATCTGCTACATCTGGCGCAATCGGGCTTAGCCCATGCATCCATTAGAGTACATCTGGCTGCAATTTCAAGATTTAAAAGAACATTGAAAGGACCCTTCCTCTGGTCTAATAGACTGATAAAACAGTTCCTCAAGGGACTTTACAGATCCTTTCCTCGGCCAAGAATAATTCCTCCAACATGGCATCTCAATGTGGTTCTTAACCAATTGAAGAAACACCCTTTTGAACCCATCCATAGGGCGGATATCAAATATCATTCATGGAAGACAGCCCTTCTGCTTGCACTTACATCAGCAAGGAGCGTCAGTTAATTGCAGGCTCTTTCCATACAAGACCCCTTCATGCAGTTTAAGGGTGACCGAGTGGTTCTCCGAACTAATCCTCGGTTCATTCCTAAAGTCCGGTCGGACTTCCACTTAAATGAGCCAGTGATCCTCAGGTCTTTTTTGCCAAATCCCAGCACTGCAGCCGAAAGATCTCTGCACTCATTGGACCTTAGGAGGTGTCTGAAGTTTTATATTGACAAAACTAATAATTTCAGGAAATCAACTCAGCTATTCATAGCCTTAAGTAGACCACGGAAGGGTATGCCACTTTCAAAACAAAGTATTTCAAGATGGATATCTTCGGCAATTGCCTTTTGTCATGACAGAGCTGGATGGCCATTGCCAGCAAAAGTCAGAGCTCACTCTACAAGAGCCGTGTCCACTTCTGCGGCACTATTTGCAGGGGTGCCAGTTCTTTATATCTGCAGAGCGGCAACTTGGAAGTTGCCGCATACCTTCACCAGGCACTACTGCCTGCATACAGAGCTGATGAAGGATGCAGCCGTGGGACAAGCAGTGTTACGCCATCTGTTTCAGTAAGGTGAGCCTTCCTCTATCCCTCCATCCTTTAATGGTATGCACATGTTATTATAATGTTTCTGGTTAACAGGTATTGATTATCCACAGTCGCATGATATGTATTATTGGATGACTTGTATATGTTATTCCACCAGAAATGTGCACAATGTATTGCTTGCTACTCTGATTCAGGCATGTGAATCTATGAAAGACACCCCTAATACTGGATAAGGAATGCGTTACTTACCTGTAACTGCAGTTATCCAGTATTGGTGTCTTTCATAGATTCACATGCAACACTCCCGCCTCCCCTGGAAGGACTCACCTATCTATCCTTCAGTGTTACGCCTATCTAGCTTGGTGCGTACGAAAATCTGACAGACTGAGGCTCCTGAGAGGAAGGTTCTAGAGGGAGGTGTTAGCTGATTGGTTCTCTTCAGGAGTTTGGGCCTTTTTACATAAGGACACAGATAGGCTACTAAGGTGGGGCCCTTAGGCCTACTTTTCTCTATATATGTCCATGGGACATTGCTTTTGTATATACCGTAGACTCCCGTCTCGACGACGGGGAAAGATTCAGGCATGTGAATCTATGAAAGACAACAATACTGGATAACTGCAGTTACAGGTAAGTAACACATTCCTTCTGTAATGTTTTTGTTGCAACTAGCTGCTCTGCAAGGTTTGTAACTACATCATGCTGTAGTAAAAGTTGGAGTGTATATTGTGGGGATATTTTAAGGTGTTGGATTAGGACTTCTCAGTGGAATGTGTAGTCTGCTGTTAAGCACATACTTGGCCTAATGGGTCTTGAAACCCAGTCTAGAAGTAGAAGAATGTACACCCCTGCTTAAGTCTTTACCCTTCAAAATCTAATTCCAAGACCTGATAGAGCCTTTTCTTGAACAGGTCCATTGGGGGATTAGCACAAAAGGCCCAGAAATATCAAACATTGCTCTTGAAACATATTTTGTTCAGCAAATTTCTGTAAATGCTTCGAGTAAATAGATGTTGTTGATGCCACATGTCCTGCTCTATTCCTTTGGGATTGTTTCTTGCAGTAGTGATGTACAAAACTTCTCAACTATGAAGCTGTATTGCAAAGGTTTTTATTTGAACACGTTAGTGAACGCCAACAAATGGCCATTATCCTATTGGTATGCGTTGATTAACTTTGCTATTGGCATTTTGGTGTTCACTATCTCTGAAGTGAGAACTGTAAACAAAACAAAAAATGTCTCTACAAAAAAGCTAATCTGCATAAAACGATCTATGGTGGTCCTACTTGGACTGGCCAGTAGTAGTAGACACCAAAAGTAAGTAGTTTCTGTTTGAGTACTTGCGTTGCAGAAGCAAGTTAGGATCTGGGAGCATATAGCATAATTTTTGCTCCACTACAAGTCGCTAGATCACCATCAATCAATAAGTATTTGAGGCTTGTGTGCACATATCTTTTCAAATTAGAATTCAAACATATGAATTGTAACTGAAGTAACTATATATGAAGGTACTTGTTGGACCTGGTGTTTCTTGTTAGATATCAACATGTTTATCATAACATAATACATAAATGTCCCCATTCCTTGAAAGCACCATCTAGCTCGATCTCACTTTCTTACCAGTAATTTTGCAACAATACACTTGAAACTTCACTAACTCTCACCAGTTACTGTTTTAATTATTCTAAGTCGGGGATACCATTGTCCGCCTTCTGGTGGATTGCATTAGTGCGTGTCCTACTGAACATTAATATTCCCAAGTATATAACATTTATTCAGGGGTTAGAGTACCTGCAATTCTCTGAAATGCTTGTTTATTACATTTGTTTGGATCTTAACAGTATCTACTGCTGTTCTGTTATGTTAAAGATATTTGTAGAGCGCACTTACACCAGGCGGTTTAATGGCGCTGTGAGCGGGAGGCAGCAGTAGTATAATGTCAGAAGCTTACTCATATGTCTGTAAAAACAGGAGTGTTCTGAATTGGGCGTAGGAAGTTCCTTATCTGAGTTCCATGGGGAGGGAATTCCAGAATTGAAGGGGCAGGAGAGAGAATCTAAGACCACCGTGTTTTTTCCGTTTAAAGGTGGGGATGGTGAGAAGGTTCAGGTGGGAGAATCGAAGTTCACGAGAGGGGAAATTACGATGGATTATGGAAGAGATGAATGCAGGGCCGTGACCGGCTAGGACTTTGAAGATGGTACATCCCAGTTTAAATGCACAGCGTTTAGCCACCGGGAGCCAGTGGAGGCGCTTCATCAAGGGATGGACATGTTGGTGTCTGGGTTGATGGAAGATGAGCCTAGCTGCTTGGTTTTGTTGGACCAATTGCAGGCGGTGGAGCTGATAGGCCGGGATTCCAACATAGAGTGAGTTAGCATAATCCATGCTAGAAATGGCCAAGGCCAGAAGAACTATGATCAGGGCCTCGGTGGTTAAGAATCTGCAGATCTTGCGGATTCTTCGTAAGTGGAAGAAGCAGGTTGATACCACAGCGCCAATCTGACATTTCATAGATCGTTGCTTATTATGACCCCTAGGCTTTGTACGGAGTCTGCTAGACGAGGAGGGTTGCCTAGGAGAGGGGGACAGAAGTTAGATTTCCATGGGTTGGAGGTACCTCCGGACAGAATCAGCTCAGTCTTTTCGGGGTTTAGTTTTAGTTGATTGGCATACATCCATTCGCTGATGAGGCTCATGGTGGTTTGAAAGTTGGAGACTGAGATGTTAGAGGAATCAATTTCGAACACCAACTGGAGGTCGTCGGCATAGTTAAAAGCCACAACTTTGCTATTGCGTAAGGACCGAATCATGGGTAGCATGTACAGAATATATAGAAGGGGTGAGAGAGAGGACCCCCGCAGGTCAGCCTGACTTGCTCAGCTGAAATGTTGGCGAGACGGACTGCCTGGAATCGGTTGTGTAGGAAGGAGGAGATCCACCTCAGAGCCAGACCCTGGATGCCAGCATTGCTGACACGACAGGAGGTCATGATCAACCGTGTCTTAAGCGGCTGACAAATCAAGGAGTACCAGGGCCTGAGTGATGATTTGATCGGCCCCCTTCCTAAGCTCGTCCATGACTGCTAGGATGACAGACTCCGTGGAGTGTGCAGGTCTGAATCCTGCTTGCTGGGGGTCAAGGAACTGAGAGCATTCAATAAATAAGCTGAGGCAGTTTGCCACATGGGCCTCTAGAATCTTACTAAGGTAGGGGAGTAACGAAATATGGCAAAAGTTGCTCAGGGTCAAGGGATCGGCGTTTTTTTTTTAGTATTGGGACAATTTCATGTTTAAAGGTGTCAGGGACAGAGCCTTGTCTAAGAGAGTTGTTGAGGAGCGAGTGGAGGGGGGGTCCGGGCAGGTAGAGAAAGCTTCTTGTAAGATGTGAGGGGGCAGCAATCACTAGGGGAGCTGGATCTGACTTTTGTTAATAGGACAAGAAACTCTTCCCTGGAGATCAGTGGTATTTGATCAAACACATGGGAATTTATGCATGTGGTAGGGAAAGCTATTGAGAGTGTGGGAGTGGGGATGCTGCTTTTGATGGTGGCAATTTTCTCCATGAAATGAGTTCAGGGAATCACATAGTGATTGTGAGGGGACAGGTTTTGCTATCATTCTGTCGGGCTGTTGTAGCTCGTTGACCATAGAAAAGATGGTCTTAGTGGCTGGATTAATAATTTCCAAGGAGAAGTAAGTTGGTTTAGTATGGAGGATGGAGTTTTATAGTCTTTTAGAAGGGTAATGTAGGTGGCTTTTTTATCTGGGGCATATTCTTGTCTCCAGCTTTGCTCGGCTTGCCTGAGTGCTTGTTTCTTTGTTTTCAGCTCGTCGGAGAACCAACGTTGAGCGTCATGGGGGCGTTTGGTAGTCTTAAAAGGACCGACAATATCGCTGGCTGATTCAAACCAATGCTTGATGCCTGATTGCAAAGGGAGTCCTATTCGCTGGGTGATGAGGTTTTTAGAAGGGAACAGAAATCGACGATATTGGCCCGGTTCCAGTTTCTAGCCAGGTGGTTTTGCACTTTTAAGATTGCTGCTGAGCTCACAGAACTTGGGTAAAACTGCTCTGGTCTATACCTTCTCATGCATATCGTATCCCACCTCCCAGAAGATCCAATTAGCTTGTTCAGAGAATCTTTTAAAATACACACCTTGCTCTTTGAAAAGCCAGATATAGCATTAAAAAAAAAATAAAACGTGATGTTTGATTACTTGAATTAATGTCATCTACTAATAATATTGTGGGTTTCATTCCAGCCCATCTAGCAGGGAACATTGCCAATATAGACAGGTGCCATCCACTTGCAATTTAACTGTGGTCCTTTTGAACTAGAAATGTCGAGCCTGAACTGCCAGGTCACAAAATAAAATGGTCTTGATGATACTAGTCGAACATTAACATTAATTCCTTTTGGGGTGGGCCACTATCTACAGCGGTGTTGTGGATTCTCTTTGGGAACAGCTTCTTCCAAAATCATGTACAGAAGCAATGCAAGTCTCCTGTGCAGGAAAACATACCTGGTCCGTCAGAAATGTTGAACTGAAGAATTGGCGGTGTATGGCGAGTGCACTAACATCCTACCCACAAACCTTATAAATACCTGCTTCTGTCTGAAGCTGATGTACTGTGCCATGTACAGTAGTACTGGAGTTGCTCTAACTGCATCTTTCTTCTCTCCTTTCACCGTGATGGGTGAAGTGGGTTCCTTGTAACCACAACACCCAGTCTGTAGAATGCTTCTTTCAAGCATCTAGAAGCAGTTAGTTTGTGTGCATTTAAAGAAAGAACCAGAATCCTATTCTTAATGTTACTGTCAACTGGATCCTACTAATTTGGCTTTTTGTATATTTTAGTCCTTGTCGCTTTTGAAATCCCAGTAGTTTTACTTGCAGGGTTGGAGCAGGCCTGTTTGCATTTGTTAGACATTTTATTGTGATGACTGGTCAGTAGCTTACAGATCAGCACTTAGCAGCTATCCTAAGTGTGGAGATTCTTCCCTTGCTTTTTCTGAGGTTCTTTGAGGGAGATGGAAAGTCACCTTTGCTATGATCATGAGAAGGAAAGAACTGTTTTCCGTGTGCGTCTTAAGGAATTGGGTTATCTACAGCTAACACTTGAACTCACTCACCGAAAAAAGCACTTTTTGTGACCAATGATCTAGTACACTTATGCATGCCCCCTACAGGCTTCTCATAGTACTGCGTTTAACTCTGGTGTTGATAGTGGGGTTCTCATGGATGGACAGTTTGTTCCTTTTATACCTTTCAGAAATATCCAGTACTGAGATTGTGAAACATTGTGCTAATGTTTACTGTACTCCATTGGTACCCTTAATGCACTAAATGGCCCTCAGTAAAGGCGTATCTGAGGCATGCGAGGCATACATGAGGCATGTCTGCAATATATATGCATGTCAAAGTATACTTCTTCCTGCACTCAACTGAGTTAATGTTAATTGTGATCTCTTTTTGCAAAAAGCTTTCCAACTTTTATGTCCAGCAGTGTCCAATTGCTATATGCCTTCTCGCCTCTCGCTGTTCCTCCCTGCACTTGCCAGGGTCCAGTGTTCACATTTTATCTTGTCTGAGGCTTAAATAAAAAAAACAAATCTGGACTCTGGACTTAGTATAATACCTTTGTCTTTACAGTTTCACTTTGTGTAGTCCATTGCATCACAACGAAAGTTCGAATTTTGTTACCACTGTTTGTGGGAGCTTGCTCTGTCAAGTCCATGTTAATATAATCAAAATAATTATCCTCTTGGAGGACTGTTTTTTCTGAATGACCCAAAGTGCACCAACAACAAACCTTTCCTAAACAATCCTGAACCTACTTTTCGGCATATAAATATCCTGTACTGGTTGATTTCAGTCCACTGACCTACTATGTGGTTTCCTTTAGTTTCAAGATGGCAGAAGACTCTACTTCTGGTCAAGAGTTCCCATCTGCCTTTATTCTCTTTCTCCTTGATAAAAGATCATAATTGATAAGGTAGGGCAGACGGAGTCTCCCAATATGAGGTCTGGTGTCACTGGGGCTGATTTCGATCTAGAAAGGTTACAGATAGTCCCCTCTTCTGTAAATAATATGAAATAAGTTTCTTCAGCAAAAGCAAAGCTATGATGTACAATGGGTATTTCCTGTGGTGGTTCCACTTGAGATAATTCCCTTTATGCATCCTATTCAGGAAAACCAAGACAGTCCCACATATCTGTTTTTGTATTGTTTCAGGCTGGGCTTCATGTTTAGGTGACATCCTGTAAACTTTTATGAATTAAAGATTTGCAAGCAGTGATAATCGACTTGCTAATTAAATTTTCCGCATACCCTTCACTTTTTAATCAAGTTATTTACTAGCACCAGGGACCAATGAAATTAAGCTTTTATTGATAGATTGAATATACTGACCTGTAGACTACTTGTCAATCTTTGTTGGGAAACAGTGAAAGAAATCCTGGAAAGTACGATGGGAAGAGATCAACATTACCACAACACCATGACAGAGCTCCCTTCTGACATGGTGCAGCTACATTAAATAGATTTACATTTAATGAATAAAGACCGTATGAACAAAACACGAAGCATGACCTGTGTTAGGCTCACTCTTATTACGAGTCTGGAGTATACTTGAGACGAAGGATTAGCCATCTCTAACTCAGTGTTTCCCAAACTGTTTATAACCTCGACCCACTTTTCAGCATGATAAGTGTTTGTGACCCACCTAGTGATAATAGACATGAGGCTGGCGATTTCTTTTTTAAGTAACTAAAACATCGTGTTGTAGCGCACTGTCATTTACAGAGATCACTAAATGTGCACAAACATAGATTTACTGATACAAATTATATTATACACAAATGATAATGTGTGGAAATTAGGTTCAAGTGAATGATTATCATTTGTGCATCACCAAGTAAAAGGGCTTTGGTTTGTTTTCATCCTATTATGTGTTTTTCCATCACACTTCAGAATTACAAAAAAAGCTTAATTTTTGCTTTCCGAACTTCTGAATGAGTATAGTTCATATACAGCTATTTACCTTTTGTTGTGTGTTACAAAATATTACACCCTACAGCCTTTCCTTTGACACTCCCTGTACCCTAGCTAGATTGTCACATAATTCACTTAACGTTTCTTTCTATGGCTGCGAAGTGTGAGGAGTTTGTAAACTGCAATCCCCATGATAAATAGCAGAAGCAGCAATTTGTCAGAAGACATAGCCTGACATTTAACCTCTGTCATTGAAGATGAGATAAATACAGAACTTAAAGGCATCTTTATTTATTGCTTTCTCTTTTATGACCCCCAAAAAGTTGGCTCAGGTCACAACCTACAGTTTGAAAAACACTGATCTAACCCATTTGTTGTGAAAACAATCTGTGACGCGCCCACTCTTCATGAGCAGAAGGACCTCCAAGCACTTTGCTGTGCTGAGAAGTTCATGCCCACAAGCTGTGACATCTTCAGCTCTGCAAAGTTCAGCTCAGGCAGCCAGACCCCTGTGCAGTTGGTGCACATACAGCACCTCGCTGCTTGACCTGAATGAAATGAAGAATGTCTGTTCGGCTGACCTTTGCTCAGCCTGACAAACACTCTTCATGTTTGCAAAAAGGTGGGATGAGGCTACAAGCCTTAAGAACGGACTGCTACTGCACTCTACTAATTTTTCAATGGATGTCTTGGCACAGCGCTCTTTAAATATGTCCCATGCGATTGGATGACAAATATGACCCCATGTGGTGATGATGAGTGGTGTTAAATCGGCTTTTTGAAATGAGGTCAGCAGATCATCGGCTGCCCTTTTGGGTTTCTGTGACTCATGAGATATCACAGTCAGTGTGCTCCCCACCACTTAAAATGTTTATTTCACTGCACAAGTGTGCACTCTGGACTGAGCGGTCAGTGTTGACTAAAGGTGATCTGCACCATGGACCGTGAGTTTACTGCACACCACCTTCACCTATGCACAGGGATTTATGTGACCGGTTTGCTGGGCATACGGTGTGGTTGTGTGTAATGCCAAGTGTTCACTGCAAACATCCTATGGCTATGCACACTCGCCACAGCTCACTGCAACGTTTTGGCGAAGGTAAAGTCAGTAGTGGTTTGATATATTACAATCAATGTAATCCTATTCTCTCCTACATTTCCCTACCTTATCGGAGCAATATTCTTTTTTAGTTCTGGTATAATAAAGACTTGTTTGAAAATTAAACGTACAATGTTCGCTAAACATTAAAAACAATATTTATAATCCTAAAAGAGAGCCAACTTTAGGCATGTTGTTAATTGTACCTATAGATTCATCCATTATTTTGTTTTGGGTTGGTTATGAAAGTGATGGTGTGCAATTGTTTTATTTTTTAAAACATACTTTGTTTAATGTTTGTGTGCTATAAAATGAAAAGTATTATGAGCAACAGCGCTTCAATACACTTGATTTATATGTACATTTCAGATGGTCATCACAACAGTGACCCATGGAGTTCCTCCAGTGGGATGAACCAACCTGGCTATGGAGGGATGTTGGCCAATTCTTCTCATATTCCACAGTCTAGCAGCTACTGCAGTCTACATCCACATGATCGTTTGGTAAGACGACATCTTGATGGCACAAAAGAGGAAATATCACTGGCATCATTGTTTACATCACTACTTTGTTGTTTTGTGGTTCTCTTTGTTTTTATGTTTTTCATTGTATAAAAATTATAAAAGTATTTTTCTCCAGCTTTATTTTAAATCTCTAGAATGGAGGCGGCCGCTTAAAGGTAAATTAGTACATATGTTTAGAGAGTGGATGGAAGAAGCAAATACTGTGAAGAGAGATATAGTGCTCTTACAAGTTGACTAGAGTATTTTCTTCAGGTAGCCAAGTCCCAATTTCTCCAGTACCGAGTCTCACCTACTTGAAGTGTCCCTGCTCTAAGGAACTATAATCTAGTTTGATAGGCAAGGTCACTGGATGCCCACTTCTCAGGTTTCCCTTTCTATCTCCATCCTTCCCTTATGTTGTCCCGCTGTATGAGTAAGCACTGTTTCATATTTTTTCTATATGTTTGAAGTACAGTGCTATCCCTGCGTAGGCAATCTGAGCACCTCAAGGTTTGTATGAAATAATATAACATGTAATTCATTCTCATTTAGATTGTATTTACTCTTTTAGTTTGGATGCTTCTCTCCAGTTCTTGTGATTTAGTTTGCTGTTTCAAAGACTAATTGCTAAATAGTACTTTTTTTAATAAACACCTTCCGTAAATACAATTTTTCAGTGTGTAGTACCACGTTTAGGTAGAAACACTAAGCAGGGAACCCTAGGCACTGAGCTCCATTTGTTGCCTCTACTTTCCTACATTTTGTGTTGGATTGCATGATCATCTATCCACACCACCAAGATCTTTTTATGTTGCATTACATTTCTCCCACATTTAGCATCAGAGTAGCATCTGTGAGGTTTACAATTTAGGTATGTACTATTTTGTGTAGTTTACTCTATAATTTCATGACGTTTCCCCAGCCGCTTGATATGGTGATGGAAAACTCTATTGGCACATCATATATTTTTACAAACTGCGCTGTCATTCATGTAGGAAAATAGAATGCTTTGAATTTCCGAAAGTATTCTAAATGTTAGCACCAGTGCCAATAAACAGGGAAACCGGGACACACACTAGATGTACACGACTAAAGAACAAAGATGAGGGATTTTTAATTAGAGAATGCTATACCAGAGGTGTTCAATTTTAACCACCTTAATAAACTTTGTCTAGCTGATGATTTTGTTGGGTTCTGAGAGTGAACAAGAGTTAATGTCAGATTAACGAATAGAATTTTTGAGACGTGCTGAGCAGTGAACTTGTGTTCTCCCATTATTTTATCATTTACTAGAGATTTCCCCAAAATGCGTATGACCTCAACCCCCCTTAGTTCAACTGAGATCCCTTAGCTCACCCTGAAATGTGTGGCACATATTGCACGTTTGTAGACTGTCCGTCAGAATACCGATGTGTGTGCAAATGTGCGCATCCTAAAATACTTAACTACTAATTAGTGTAAAGTAAATGAACCAGATCAGTGAATATATCCACTATTTTGAAATCCAAGTTGTTCAGGCTGCAGATAGGAAAATGACAGCAAATAGCAGTTCAGTTCCCTGCTGTTGGTCACTCGCAACAAGGCAGTCCTAAGACTCCCAGAATGTAAAGTTCTCAGTATGAGTGCATCCTAGCTTGCCAGCTGCTCTGTGCGGCTTCATAATACCCTTCAAAATGTATTCATCTCACCAGCCAATTTCTAATTGTCTGAAATGCAGACAATATGAATGGTTGAAGCAATTTAATGTTTCAGATAGTCTTAGTGGCTATCCTTAAAATATTGATTTGGGTTCTGTGAGTAGAATCTTCCGATAGGTTGCTGGTCAGCTAGACAGAATAGCCAGGGCAGTCTGCACCTTCCTAGACCACTTTACGCCCATCTCACGTTGCTGTATTGAAGTAGGTTTCATGCAGTGAACATTTTATTGGCAAAGGACGAAAACGGTAATTTCCTCCACATGTACACTTAAGGAGATATTTTTGACTACTCATAGCTGCTAATAATTGGCACATAAGTTAGTGTGTTCTAAGATAGAGAAGATTTTCCCCACTGATGTTTGTGTGTCGGCAATAAGTTGCATTCTGGATAAAACTCTTTTGGTGACCAACAAGTCATTAATGTAATCAAATGAGCATATTAGCCTTTCTGTAGAATGTCTTCCTGGAGATTCGGCATGTAGGTGTTTCACTTGACAGAAGATGTTTATGGAAAAGGAAAAATATAGACTTCATTACTAAATAAATGCTTTCTCACTGCCTTTCCTGGAAAACATGGTTAGCTTGACCATCAAGAACGGTGTTATTAAGCTTAAGGACAGACATCGAGGTGCATGTACAATGTCTACACTTTTTTTTTTTTGGTAAAACATTTTTATTGGCATTTTTCAATAATACATACAGCACATCTTTCCTTGCCGATGACTTTTAGCATTCAAATGATCCCGCATGGGAATTACTAATTGTGACACACCAACCTAGGGATTGAAGGCTAGTATGCCCTGCCACTCAGTCCAATAACTAGCAAGGATCCTCACGGAACTGCGACCATATACAGGAAGCCTATGCAGATGTTACTTGCCAGGTCCCGCGTGGGATGTGAGGTGCCTTTTCTCCCCACGTACAATGTCTACACTTGCAAATGAATCGCCTTTTTCTGCTTGAAGGGAGGATAACAAATAAGCCTCATCAGATTTGTTCTCCTTAAAATAAAATAAAAAAGAATACTTGTGTTAGTGTGATTAGCGCACTCTTCAAGAATGTATATAGAACCTAAATCAGTAGAGCTGCACCTCACTCTGTTCTGTGCTCCACCTTCATCTCGTGTCTTTCATTATCTTGAAGGTACAAATGTCACTTGGTGTGTATTGTTACACCTTCAGCGAAGTCCTCTGTAGAGATTTATAATGTTACTTTTTTTGTTTTAGTTAGTGCCAGAACGACAGTATTTGTTGTATAGATTGTTTTGTTCATGCTCGTTATATTAAAGGATTTAATTGTGCTCGGTCATTCAGCAATCGGCATAACCGGTGGCTCGCTTGTTTTCATCTCACATATTATTTCACACTAGCTTTTAAATGTTTTTAAAATTCCTTTCACATTTTGGCTGTCCTTTTAATTCCTTAATGTTGGTGCAATTCTATGTTTAATCTGTTTTACAGAATCGCATTCAGATGGGCTATGTTTATATGCAACACTGAATAAATATTTAGGTGGAAACCTTTTCTTGCAAAAAATTGTATTTCATTCCCCTTCTCTGAGGTTCCTTGTTGACTTAATAGCTGTATTCGATTAATCTTTCATAACGGTAAAGTTGCAAACGTCACTGGGTGTGCACTTCTTCCACCACCATAACAGAAATAATGAGTGGCCCAGTTATATCATGCCCACTGCAGGAATAAACGATGCATGTTAGCAACGTGGTCCTTTCAGCATGTGAACTATATTCGTTTCAAAGAATGCTAGTCTTTTGCTGCATTTGCAGATTTATACATGTATTACAAATTATTTTCTATTATTCAACAATACTGTTCCCAGGTAATGTGGTTATTTCTGATTCCTAAGCATATGAACCTGTGAAAAAGTAAGATTAATATATCAGAGGTATCCTTATGTCATAGAAATGGAATATAGCCTTCTGAATCCTATCTAATTACTTTTTTCTGAGAAATACTGTGAATATTCCTTCCCTTAGAATAATCCCCAGGCATGAGACTGGATCTGGAAATTTTTCATGAGCAGTACCCGTGCATGCTGGTAGGTGGTGGTGTTCAGCTCCGCATGGCATCGTTGGCATCCTGCCTACCAGAAGTGACATCTGCGGTGCCTATAAAGATGCCACCCAGGCACACTGACGTCAGTCCTTTTCCTTCTGCGCCAGCCGCCGTAGATCCCTAAAGAGCCACCCTTTATTCTCTTTTTGACTAAGCTTTATTTGATGTTTTGTCACAGTCTTTTTAAGGTCTTACATCCTGGTGTAGCAGGGATGTCCTTAAAGCCCTGCGGTGCCTGTCACTAACGGATATCGAACCACGTTTGCCTGTGGGGTGCTGCTACTGATCGAAGAGCCAGGTCTTGAGGAGTCTTCTGAAGGCCAGTAAGTCATGGGTCTGCGGTGGGTTGGTGGGGAGGGTGTTCCAGGTCTTGGCGGCGAGGTGGGAGAAGGATCTGCCACCGGCGGTCGTTCTTCGGATGCGGGGGACTGTGGAGAGGCCGGACGAGCGGACCTGGCGGGTGGGGGTGTAGAAGCTGAGTTGTCTGTTTAGGTATGCTGGGCCGGTGTTGTCGAGAGCTTTGTGTGCGTGGATGACAAGCTTGAAGGTTATCCTCTTGTTGACGGTGAGCCAGTGCAGGTCTCTTAGGTGGGGTGTGATGTGGCTGCGGCGGGGATGTCGAGGATCAGACGTGCCGAGTCGTTCTGGATGCGTTGCAGTCGTCTCAGGAGCTTGGCAGATGTTCCTGCGTAGAGGGCGTTTCCGTACTCCAGCCTGCTGGTGACGAGGGCCTGGGTGACTGTTCTTCTAGTTTCTGTGGGGATCCACTTGAAGATCCTGCGAAGCATTCGGAGGGTGTTGAAGCAGGATGAGGAGACGGTGTTGACCTGTTTAGTCATGGAGAGGGTGAAGTCGAGGATGACCCCTAGGTTGCATGCTTGGTCAGTGGGTGTCGGGGCTGTTCCTAGTGTTGTTGGCCACCAGGAGTCGTCCCAGGCTGAAGGGGTGGAGCCGAGGATGAGGACTTCCGTCTTGTCCGAGTTCAGCTTCAGTCAGTTGTTCCTCATCCATTCGGCGACAGCCTTCATGTCTTCGTGGAGGTTGGTTTTGGTGGTGTGAGGGTCTTTGGTGAGGGAGAGGATCAGCTGGGTTTCGGCGTAGGAGATGATGTTGAGGTGGTGCTGTTGGGCGACGTGGGCGAGGGGTGCCATGTAGATGTTGAACAGCTGAGGGAGGAGCCCTGGGTTACGCCGCAGATGATCTCGGTGGCACTGGAGCGGAAGGGGGGGAGGCGGACGCTCCTGAGTTCTGCCAGTGAAGAAGGATGTTGTCCAGTCCAGGGCCGTCTCTTCGATTCCCGTGTCGTGTTCGTAGTGTGCGGTGACAGTCCGTGTCAAATGCGGCTGACAGGTCCAGGAAGATGAGGGCCGCTGTTTCTCCGTTGTCAAGCTGGGACCTGATGTAATCGGTGGCGGCAATGAGTGCGATTTCGGTTCTGTGGTTGCTGCGGAACCTGGACTGGGACGGGTCCAGGATGCTGTTCTCCTCGAGATAGCGGGTCAGCTGTTTGTTGATGATTTTTTCGGTGACCTTTGCTGGGAACAGTCTCCTTACCATCAAGACAGCCTTCCTGGTGGCAATAACATATGCCGAGAGGGTCAGTAAGCCTTATGCCTGGTCATCCGAGCCTCTTTATCTTAACATCCATCCAGACAAACTGTTGCTTCATATGAGAACTTTATTTCTTCCGAAAGTGGTCACTACATTTCATGTAGGCCAAATCATCACTGTGCCTTCTTTTTACACTCTGCCTCATTCTTCCAAGGAATAGGAGTTGCATCACCATCTAGATCTAAAAAGAGCCATGCCGTTCTACCTTGATAACACATGGGAGTTCTGGGTGGACAATCAACAGTTTGTGGGGTATGTCGGAGTAAAGAAAGGACAAGCTTTTCAGCAGAGGACAATCTCTTGATGGATCATTCACTGTATCAAAATCTGCTACGCATTGGCTAAGAAATAACCCCCTGAGGGTTTGCATGCTCATTCCACCAGAACTAAAGCTGTCACAACTGCATTAGCTCACGGAGTTCTGGCCCTTGACATCTGCCAGGCAGCAATGTGGGCTTCCCTGCCCACGTCTAACAAACATTAGTGTCTGGACTTGCAGTTCTATAGGGCTGGGCACTCTGTCCGTTCGGTCCTGCAGGACTTCTTCATGTGAAATTGGTCCGCAGACCCACCTCTGGGGAGTTATTGCTTGGGTATCTAAGGTAAGGAATCTGTGGTTAGAATTCTCTTTCAGATGAACAGGTTACTTAACTTTGGTAACGCCTTATCTGGTAGAGAAACTATCTAGCTGAAGATTCCATACCAACTCTCCCATCCTACCTGCTCTGTGAACGTATTTCTCAGTACAGGGCTTTACTCTAGTTTTCCATACCAGTGGTCCGTGTACGCTTCTGGCATGGAAAGTCGAGTCAGCGCTCCTGGGTGGCTCCTATATAGGCACTGCAGACTGACGTCCCGTTCAGCGCATCAACACCAGCGATGTTATGCGGAGAATAACGAAGTCACCTACTGGTGCGCAAAGGGGTACTGCTCATGAAAAATTTCCGGATCCAATCGGACACTTGGATACAGTTCTACGGTAAGGAATCTGAGGCTAGATAGTCTCTACCAGATAAGGTGTTACCAAAGGTAGGTAACTTGTTCTACAATAGATCATGACTGATTGTTACTCCAACCAGTGGATGTAATGTGAGCTGAGCAACATGTAAATGGCACTTATGACAGCCAGTGACTGAAAAGGGTTTACCTTTCATCTTACTGCCTGTGGGTTGATGATGTTAACTTGTGATCTGTGCACACTGTCTCATAAAGTACAAGCAGGGCAACCCCTGCACATATTCAGCGGCTAGGTAATAGAAGCTCAGCTGTCAGCAACTTGCAGTAGCGTAAACCATGCAAATCCTACTCTTGTGCCTTGCAGAGTAGACTGGGGCTGCTGCAATGTCTTCTTGATGTTTAAGGGCAGGGAAGTGTAAGCCTCGACTGCTCTTGGATTGCCTTTACAAAACTGTTCTTAGCTCAGGTGCGTACAGAACACGTGCTCATCCATTCTATGAGATACTGTTGTTTAATGACCATTCAAATAATACAGTTTTTTAGGTCGAGCCTAGCGCAGTGCGCATTTGCTGCTCTAGGAGATGACCTTTTGGAATCAGTCTGCACTTTTGTAACACTCGTGCGTGTGGCAGGATCCACAGTGCGGGAGCGTGCAGCGGCGCGAATGGGCCATCTGTTTCTAATTAGCGTGGCTGCACACGCTTGTTTGCATTTGCCTGATTCGCGGTCGCTTTCACTTTCCTGTTCCCTCCGGTCGCTTTCACTTTCTTGCGTCTCGCAGACACTTTCACTTTCCGGATCCCTTCACTCTTTTTGTATACACGCAACAATTAAAAAAAAAAACAACATATGCAAGTTAAGAGTGCTTTAAATGGGCCGGTACCGGCATTTTGTTTTATTTTGCGAGGGAGAGTACCTACATTTCTCAAGGAAAACGTAATCGTTTTAATTGGAGAGTACCAGCACTTCTCAAAACAAGCAGGGTACTCTGGTACAGTAGTTCTATTTTTCCATTTCAAGCATTGCCTGCAGGCATGCACACCAATGTCTACTCGTACAGGCACTTTCCTTGAACACGCACACTTTTCCTCTAGCTGGCTGTTCTTGATACTGTAACCGCTCCCACGTGCGCACAGTGCCCTGGTGTGTATTTCTACAATCATTTGTGCAGACAACACATGCAAAGCCAAGTGCATTTCAAGTTGTGTGTTTCAAGGATATTTTGATTGTAGCAACAGATGAATGCTCTATTTATATTTATTCCAGTGGAAAGAACACGAAAGCACAGATTCAACAACAGTGTAACAGTTTCATATATATCCACCTGGATTCAGTCTGTAGCCCTCTGGTGTCTCTCTAATCACGTGCAACCCCCACCCCTCCCCAAGTGATTTAATTAACCAATTGAGATTTCAAAGATTAAAGTCTGCATTTCTCACAGATTATTATTTTTCATTTAAGATGTGTGTGTTATCAACAGAATATTGGCAGAATATACTCCTCTTTTTAGCCATGTCTTTGATCCTGTCACCAAACTCACTGACCTATGCCCCATGGCACTCAGCATCACAATTGCATTACCTTTTTTGATACACTTCAATGTTGCACCAAATAACCAAGGTCGCGCTTCAGGTCTCCTTTATTTACAAGTATTCCTGAGCCATTTGCGCATCCCTGGAAATGCAGCCACAGACCCCCACCAGGGAGGCGCGTCCCACTGTTTGAAGACCTCAGACTTAGGGGATGTTCATGTGGCATCTCAGAGGCTCTGTAGTAGGGCATTGCCCCCATGAAGAAGCAACCGGATGAGGGCTTGAACAGCAGTTTTTAATTTTTTTCTGTCAGAAATGGTTTCACTGTCTTTAGAAAAAACTGATACCAGCCTGTCCAGCTTATGTTCTTCTCAGTTATCTTAGTAAGATCCAGTGATTAGAATTACTGAACTGTTCGGTTCCAGTAAAAAAAATTATATATTTGAAATTATTCTTAAAAGGTTATTACATTTTGCTTGAGGGCAGCCTACTTTTTTTCCTTTCACTAACGGTCCGTGTGTGTCTATCAGGGTCCAGTTGGCAAATCTCTCATATGTTTGTTGTGGCATTGCTCGAATCTGCACTCATTTTGTGTAATTTTTCTTGAGGAAGGTCATATTGGTCATCTGAATGGAGAAGCTGAAGAGATCCTGTTTGGGGCTCAAAAAATTCTCCTGTCTCTCCCAACCATCCCCATGTTATTTGCTTTTTGAGATTGTAAAACACTTAGGCCTCTTCATTCACCCTCCAACAACTTTCACTGAAATGAGTGTTCTGCTCTTTTCCGATGATAGTCTTATTTTTAAAAGTACAGTTGATCACTGGATCTTAATGCACCCCCTGATGGAAGTGATGTAGCTGTCGTGGTCATTGATTTATAAACTGAAAGTTATCTCTAGGTCACTTAGATTTCCTCACAAACCTGTAGTTTATATACCCAACATGGCTATACATTAGCTCCTTACTGTGGAATATTATACGTGCCCTAGTCAAGTTGATCACCTGATTGTGCCTCACAATTCAATTAGTGATGCCATATGATACAATGAGAGTACTGTACCAGACGTTCCCTGTTTTACCTATATTGATTAATTGCAACCTTTTATTGGCCAGGTGTACATAGATTTTTCCAGGTTGCAGCCTGTCGGATTCACAGAATCCGGCAGCTTGCGACAGGAAAAAAGCTTTTTTCTGTGTACCAACATTTTTTTTGCGATTTGGTACCCTATTACTGAATCGCAAAATGGGTTAGCGATTCAGTATTAGAAAGGGGCATGTTAAGGGCTTCCCTTCCTAATAGCGACTCACAGTGGTACATTTTACCACCTACTTCAAGTAGATGACAATCCTTTCACAAACAGGAAGGGGTACCCAAGGGCTCCTTTTCCTTTAGTGAATAGATGCAAAAACTTCCTTTTAAGAACTGGCAGTGTTTCCACGGACCACTGTCTACTTTTAAAAAATGAAAAAACTTTTCATTTTATTTTTATTTTTATAGATATGCCATTTTCCTTTAAGGAAAACGGGCTGCATTTAAAAAAATGTTTTTGCTTTATTTAAAAACCAAACACAGATATGGTGGTCTGCTGTCCCCAGCAGGCTATCATCCCTGTGATTTTTTACTGTTCCCAATGGGTCGCAATTTGCGACCTACCTCATGAATATTGATGAGGTAGGTCAATTGCGACCCACTGGAAGTCACAAACAGTGTAAACACATGGTTGTACATAGCATCAATTAACTATTAGGAATATCGCAAACAGAAGTCTATGTACAACTGAACCTAGATCATGAGAGATTATATTATATCACCCTAAGTACTCTGTCAGTACAGTTATTTCACTGCCTGGATCATATACGGAAATAGGACAGTCCTTTTATTCTCCCAAGTTAAACGTCATGTGTCACCCATAGTGACATCCGAATTAGCTCCTAATCACATTCAGTAACTAGAAACAAACCTTTTGCTATCTCTGATTTGGCTACAGTTTGAAAGGATAGCCAAAATGTCTTCAATACTTGGGCTGCTTTCAATTGTGATGTGGGATCGTACATCCACATAAAAATCTGCCCGACTCGAGCGTTAAAGGCTGCCAACTGCCATGCAGCAAAAACAGTAAGTTAGGAGTATCTTTGATTATTTATGTTGTTCAAATTAAATATCTTATGTATGGTAGGCGTTAGGTGTACCATGGTCCAGTTTTATTTAATGTTTATCACCACTACTAGAAAAGTGACTTACTTTAATAACCTTTATTCATGTGTTTTAGCAAATTGGCTTGTATGTGAGGTAACAGTTGACTCACCTTTGCTTATAACCGAAAGAGCTATTTCTTCTATTGCGTTCAGACTTTGTTAGAGCTACTGAAAGTTATCAAGCAGGAGCACAGTATATACCACACACTATAGTATTTGGACAATCCTAATAAAATGTGGAGTTATTGAGATAGTTTTATTAGGAGTAGTATTGTAATATTTTACTTTTCTCTTTCTCCTTTCGATCTTTATTGAGTGGTAGGTTATAAGGCACATAAACTGAATTAACTTAAATGTATGTGTCCTAAATATGCCAAAACACATCTGACTCAGTGATAGGAAGACTTCAGCACTAGCAGCAGCTAGATTTATCTCTGGTGCCAGATGATCAGACCATATCTCCATAGTGAATATTACCCTTAAACGGTTCCTCATCAAAGCAATAGCTTCAATTTTTCACAGACTTTACATGTGGAAGCCACTTAATACCTAATCCACACCTCAGGTGGCTCCCTTGTGGAGCACACAATCGCTTTTTCTGGAAACCCCGTCTCCGGGATATAGATCTCCTTCCCACCCATAAAAACCTTAAGAACGATCTCAAAGTTCTCCTTTTCAAGAGATGCTTTCTGCTCTTACTGCAACTTAGTAATAAATTAAGATCAAGCCCACAAAACTCAAAAGCACTCTCAGCCTTTTCTTTACGTAATCGAAATCTTCTACAGACTGGACAAGTGCAAAGTCTTCCCTGACGAAGCTCATAACTTATCGACCAATCCTGTCTTTACTAGAGGGAAACTCCATATGTCCATACCAATAATGTCCCACCTATTGTTGCTAGGAACTCATTATGTAAACTGTTCGGTTGTGATCGGTGTGCTGCATTCTGTAGATTCATTTCTGTATATGTAAATTGCTCTACTACGCTGGTGGGTCTAGTGCGTGCTGTAAAAACAAGCATTGGCATAGCCAATAGGTCTCGCCTTTGGACCGTTATAAGTGTTTAGCCATGCAACAGTTGTTGGTGTTGCACCAAGAATATTCTGCTGCATCACTAAATACTTATAAGGTCCCAAAAGCGAGACCTGTTGGCTATGCCAATGCTTGTTAAACATATGCACCAAATAAAAGGTGCCCTCGAAGCAGTACCCATTCTATTGTGGTCAATTGATCCTGCCTCCAAAGTTGAGAAAAGTAGTACAACAGGAACGTGGATGTCAATAGGTCTACATTACGAAGTACGACTGAACAGCTCTACAGTGACAGACTAGACTGGTTGGGGGTTAACTAGTATCACTTTCAGAGAAACAATACTGACTGTCAAGCCCAGTCTCTCTCCGAACAAAATCTGGAACAGGAAAAGTCAAGCAGTTTAGTCAATACTTGGAAATAAATGTTATGTGCAGCGCTACCAGCAATATATCCGAAGTTGCGACCTGCCTAAACCCCAGTCATGACACTCAAACCGTGTTTTAAAGCCACGCATATGTATTAATTAGCAAACCAATACACCTGGGTGGAGCTATACTGCTTCACCAAAGCCATGTAACTTTCTATGTGCGTGTTCCAGTACTACTCTTGTAAGAGACCGGTGTACCCACACCGGATATAACTGCACCCTAGACCTACACACGATGTCCATTCAAACGACACACTCCATGCAAGATCTAGTACACAGATGCCTAGCAGCGCAGCGTGGTCAAAGGTTCTCACCCTGCAATTTTGTTGCGGAGCTTCTGGTTGACGATTAAGTGAATTCCTCGCACACTCGCTTGTTGGTGTAGTAGTCATTGCCCAGCCAGGTGTAGTACTTCTCGATGATGACCCGGGTGGCCTTTTTCACGGTCTTAGTCCTCACGCATCCCTGGAAATAGGCATAAAAGTCATTGTACATAAAAAACTGGTTCAAACGTCAATGCAGCCCATGGTGTAGTTAACAAATCTCAGACTGCAGAGGTTAAGCAAAACAGTTCAAGTAGTGTCTGAAAGTCACAGGGTTTCATAGGGATGTAAAACCCCCTCAAACACGGGAAAAGCTTCCAAATATATCTCTACCTGCAGTATTAATGACCAGGTCACTTATAGGGCCATGATCACTTTCGATGCAGGTTCGCAGGAGTGTAAGGTGACCTCGCCTCCTAATCCCAAATTGTGGGAGGGAGCACAACATTGTTATTTACATTAAATAGGCGTTTAGGCCCTCTATACTAAAGCAATTTACACGCGACCTAGAAAGTCATACTTGTTTTCAGACGGGTCATGGCTCTAAATTCCCATGAAACTCTAAACAAAAGCGGCATTTTGAGAAACCAACTCACTACCCCGTGATTATTTTAGACACTACCCAATAAACCCAACAAGTGAGAACCGCAAAGATACAAAATGGGTATTTACAGTTTTGCTTCGAGCTGCATGGCCATGCCAATTACAAAAGGAAGCTATACTAAATTTAACGTGCTGAAACCAACCCAAACTCATGGAAATTCAAGCGAAAGTATTGAGATGTCGTCATCTGTGCTACCGAGCTGCCCCGATACGCTTACTGGGGCAGTCACGTATTACGAACATTACTATGACATCACTCACGTGTCGTATTAGGCAAAATAACCGTGCTTTAATTTTAAAGTCCACAAGCCAAGATCACGCTGTCTGGAAGTCAAACATTCTCAAAAGAGTTACTTTAATGTAAACACTAAAAAGTCGAGATTCCCAAATAAACCATATATCGCAGTACATAGCGCTGAAGATGAGGGCAAGGAACATAGGTCAACAAGCATTGGCCGCCAAATGAAATAAATTAAAAAAAACGCAAGGGGTGACGCGAGTGGTGCGCACACGCGACCTCGCAAATGCTAACTTGCCAGCCACCCGCTTGCTATTACGCGCATGCGAGCGTGCTCTTGTGCGCGTGATAGTAAGCTGGTCGCCGGGAAAGTAGCACTTTTCAAAGCAGCTATTAAATGTCTGGGCCAGATCAGCGCATGTGCTGGTTCAGGCCGAGACCTAAAATGCTAGTAAATGCAGGTTGTTCTCTGGCAGCGTATTTCGATCTTGCAATTCTTATCTCCTCTTTAAACTTGGTCCTTTTAAACATTAATTTGCATGCAACACATCTTACTTATTTTGAGACATCTGTTGAAGAGTGTATTAAAAGCGATTACGCATCAGTTATTTCCATTGAGTACTAAGTGTTGACATATTTTCAGTACAGTAAATTTTCTAATCATTTGAATGTCATTTGTAAAATATGATCTGTACATAATCATAAAAATATATTGCATGATTTGTAAATGGGATGTCAGAAGTAAAAAAACGAAGTCTTCGTACATTTTTATGTTTACAATTTTGGATTTTTTAAAATTCAACAGCAGAGCTACCCATCCCATTCGTCAACAGACATCAATCCCAGTCTTCCTCCAATGTCCACTTTTCACCGTACTGGCACAAACCATTACAACGCTTCTTCATGCACACCACCTGCCAATGGAACTGACAGTATATTGGGTAAGTCAGAGGTTAGGCCTTTATAACATATCTGATCCTATTTACAATAGGGCAACAGAATACGAGTTCATATTATAAATTGTGTATTTTAATACATTTGCATACCAGTAGCAAAGGTAAAAATATATTTTTTTAATATCTAGGTAATTTTATAGTTTTGTGGTACCCAGTACGCTTTAAAATAATGTTTGTTGTATTTTATTCAACAAGGATACAAGAGGTCCAAGATAACTACATTTTCCCTGCAGCATGAAAGACAAATACCATGACCTAATTTGAAGTAGGTTTGTTTGAGGCTGAATATAAGAATGCTGCAGAAGTGGGAAGCCTTTCCTATATTAAGCTTTAACCCAGAATGTATTTCTAAACTAGTAACAAATTTACAAGGTTGTACCTCCATAATCCACGATCAAAATGTCATGTGGCATGCCTAGCTTCTAGTTATGTCTTGTACAGTGATGTCTGAAACTCTAATACCCGATAGTCGTCTGCTCACCTAATCACCATTTTCTACGTGAGACTTTTATTGTCCTCATAAAATATTGCAGTTTTTTTTATTTCATACTGTTCAATGCCCTAAATAAATCAGATATGCGTATATTCAAGATCTTATGTACCCTAGACATCTTAAATGAACTCTTTTTAGATAATTATCTATAGCCTTTAGCTTACTCCATCATGAAATGATTTCACTTTAACCTGCTCACAGTTTAATTTGTATGGCTATTTCAGGAAAAGCTGATTACCATGATACTCAGATTAGCAGCTAATAACATATTTCCGCACGTATTTGTGACTTCTGACACTATCGCTAGTGCACTCTATTACTTGGGTGGACTGGAATATTCTACAAGTCTGTTTTGGAGGACATTGTGGCAAATGTAATAAATGACAAAAAAAAACCTCTTTTCTGATGTCGCAGACATTTTGTTAACAAGTGGTTTCATTTACAATTGTACACCGGTAACCTTTTTCAAATACTTGGTGTACGCTCATCAGTACTAAAATACAGCAAAGAAGAAAGAAAATCTTTCACGTATCCCAAAGAGCAAACACAACTAATTGAATTATTTGGAAATATGGAACATCACATTTGGTTCAACTTTTACACATATAAAAATGATCCAAGTACAAATAAAGGAAGTAACATTGGATGTGGACCCTGCACTAAGTGCTAGGTGAAATATTTGTCAATGGCCCCAGCTTAGAGAAAACTTCAGATCGGTCCATCTTTGTGTACGACGACTTACTTATACAGCTGTACATTAGTTCTCTTTCTGATGGCTTCTTCTAACTGCAGATTCCTCAACTTTAGAATTTCCCAAGCCACCAGATAGCATCAGAAACTTTTAAGCAGATGCTTCTGCACAGCAGTAGGAAGCACCATTAGACTTCTCAACCACCTTCCCTTCTCCCTGTACTGTGGATGGATTTCAACTAACGATTCATGTTAGATTTTGCCAACTATCATGGTTCTCAGTCTCTTGCTAATGCTGCATATTTAAGGAAGACGAATACTTTCTTGTAAACTGATGTCAGCATGCATGGCTCTGCTCTGACCTTTCCAGAGTCAGGACAATGCTTCCATGGAGCCGATGGCACCCCAGTCAGTACGCTGGAGGAATTGCTACTAAAGTATCTGAATCCAGTTAGGTGCCTGGGGAAATTCAAAAGGTGAGGAATTTGCAGTTATAGAACCCATCAGAAATATTGTTACTGAAGGTAAGTAACTTAACCTTGTGTTGAAAGTCAGTTGGCACCTGGCTTTCATTATCACTTTCCCGGAAGGGACATCATCATTATAACATGATTTTTTTACTTGTGAATTAAAGCTGCTTTTTCAAGGTAACATTTTTTAAATAAGTAGTCATCCTTTTGACTTATTATTTACCTTCAAAAGCATGAACTGATTTTCCACGCAGCCCTGTTTAAAAACTACAGTAGTGAGTTGTAAATTGCTTATCTGATATTAACCTCATTAAGGACAAACATAGATCCAGAGGTGGATTGAGGGAGACAATGCCCTTTAGAAAGATACTATTAATAAAAAGCAGCCTTCATCCCCTGTCAGTTGCCTTCAAAGTGTCCTTAATGAGGGTAATACCAAGCTTAGCAAATTTCAACTCCTTACAGTGCCTATTTGGCTGTGTTTCTATGTATAGGTCACATTCTTCCCCACAAAATGCACGCATTAGTTTAAGATTACTGGGATCTTGCTCCAGAGAAAGGGAATCACACATTATTTTTTAATCTTTTCAGGGCAATCAGGCACAGATTCCCTATGACCCTGTCTCTTATCTGAAGCACTGAACTTGCAAACACTCCAAGATCCTCTTCAGTCTTCTTCATTGGTCCAGCTAACCATTAAAGGCAGAGGGATGTGATGTGTTTTATCTAGGACCCCGATCAATATTGTGACCTCATGCCCCTATACGGCTATAATCAATACATATCCCTATAATGGCATAATATTTCAGTAATCCGCCTCTGCAGTCCATGACACAGCCGAAGCCACTTCCTTCGATTCCTAGATAGCACACCGAGTTCTTTTGACATACCAAACCCCCAGCAACCTGGGCAAACCCTGCTTGCTTTGTTTTGATTAGTAATAGAACTCCTGCGAGCACAGTTCTTAGTGACATCTTTATTGACGTCTTATGTCCAAAAACTTACGTCAAACTCGGCACCTTTCAGGTATAAATATACCAACGTTGCCTTAAGCAAACACGCGGTGGTGGTGAATACTGGAGCAGAACAGATGTCCCCTGGCAGAGAGCCCAGCTTGGGAAAATTCATTGAGGGAAAATACAGTACAATGGACACAGCAAGTCAGAACATCAACTTAGTTCTGAAGCCTCACAAATCATCTCACATCGAGAAAAGAGAGCTATCATCAGTGAATGTCACAGCCATTCCAATACCCGGCGGGGTAGTTTGGGACAAAACAGACTACGAAATATATGGCCCGGTCGAACTCTTGAAATATCCTCATAAGTTTAAGGTTTCATTAAGTGACTTTGTAAAACCAAGTACATTCTCTGATGATTGGGACTTTGAAAGTATAAATAATATGATGTCGGATTTCGTTTTGTCAGCAAAATTTACAGAACATGATTATTTGCAAGGTTCATCGAATTATGAACAGATGTACTGTTTTACTCATTATGCAGATCACTATTTACATAAATCTGCTCAACCTAGAAATGTTTTTAAATATAACCAATGGGAACATTGTGCTACTCCACCTAAAAGCAGTTCAAAAACATTCTATGAGAAATTCCAATACTTCTCAGGGTTTAACACAAGTGATGTAGAAACTTTTTATTATTAACTGTTAGATAAAACAGGGACAAAAACCATGCTGACAAATACTAAATTGATATATTCAGAAGCATTTTATGAAAAAATGATTACATTTGGTTTTGATTTCTGGAAAAATAAAATTGAAACAAAAACAATCTGGGGTACAAAAGATTGGCAGGTACAAGGCCTAGAAGCATTATTTAGAGCCTGCATGATCCCAGAACAAATAATGTTCTTGAATGACACAATTCAACAAACGACCTGTCTTGGCCTAGCCAAGATTAAAGACCTTAACAAACCGTCTATTCCAAAGCCAATACCTGATAATGAAACCACAGATATTGAGGTAGACGTATCCCACATTTTAAATTAAAACAGAACACGTCCTGATTGGAAAAAGTGGTTAATCTGGCCTACAGACACGAATAACTGTCAAGACAGATTCCTGAACAAATTACAGGGGTTAAAAATGACCAGACCAGACCCTAGATACTCCCAGAGACAACATCCAGGGATAGTAACAACATACAGTGTAGGGAAACTATGCCTTGAATGGCTACAAACATCCACACTGGCACAAATTAAGCAACACTTGTCTTTACTTAAAGATGGTGCTGACTTGCGAGATTTCATAATGGGACCACGCAAACAGCGTCAAAAACGTTTCATAGCGGCCAGTATATATGCTGCTTACAACGAGGCATGGAAAGAGACTCAAATTGAAACAGCAGAGAAAATACGAGAAATTGATCGTATTAATTTGGAAAAATCACTTTCTGTTGTGGACAATGGGTTAATGACTCTGTCCTCCAGAATATATTCACTGGACAGTATTGTATCATCTGCTATCAATATAATAGACCAGGACATGCTAATGTTACAACATGGCCAGTCCCAATTACGTTCTATTGTACAGCTAGGTTGGACGTTGCAAAACCTCCGTTCAGGCTATGCACCATGGCGTTTAATCAACACAACGTCATTGTTTTCTATCTTTAACCTTACTGATAAACAAATCAGTTTGGCACAAAAAGGAGCAGACTATACAATCCTGAGCATTAAAAAACTTGAGAGATTACCATTGACAATGTCAGAAAGACCTGCCATTGAATGGATAATACACGGGATTATCACAATTCCGATAACAACTTTCCAGTTTAAAAATTGTCTTGAGTATATACCGGCAGGCCAGTATGAAAAGTTGGGTAAAGGATACATTAAGTCATCATGGAAATTACCTTATACACACATATGTTATAGTGACAATAACAAAAATGTATTTCTTAGTGGTAATGAGTGTAAACAATCACTAAGTGGTATACTTTTGTGCCAAGGTATTAATTTATATGGGGCCTGTGAGGGGACTTCGAGTAACCTTTCATGCCACCAGCACAGCACACCTGCAACACAGATAGAGCCATTCTTGAGGCAACTTTCTAACGGGAGTTACGTTCTAATAACGGATCACAGCTGTTGTGGCTTGGTGCCAGGGAAAGCATATCTCTTAAGCGTGAGTTCCATGATCACTTGCTGTATGCAAGCATTGTATCCAAATGGCCCCGGAGACTCAGTGGCTCCGATTTGGCCTCCTTTGAATATCTCTTCTTTACGAATTGATACTTTAAGCAGAATGAAGTCTGTGCTTTTGCAGACAACAGTGCCCATCACGTCATCAAAAGAGACGTATGATCTCCAAGTTGCAAGGACAACTGCAGAGCTACATACACTTTTATCTACAAATTGCCCCGTGCATTTCACAGAAATGCTCAGCCAAATCCTAAATATGTCGAATGCCAGTGGTATCTCAAATGTATTTAAGACCATTTTTTCGGGACTGTTAACACCCTTCGAAGCAGTCCTGGGCATCTTTCCCAATTTTGTCCATTCGGTCTTTGGCGGCCTACCACTACTTTTAGGACTTGTAGCAGGTATTTTATTCTTGACCCTCCTGCTCCGATTTCGCAAGCCAAAACGCAGACATGACTCCGGCAAGGTTGGAAGAAACGATCCTAGCAATACGCTTCCGGGACCGCATAACTAAAGTCCTTGGATTAGCCCGGCTAAGAGATCTGAATATGACCTGGTTTCTTTCATTCAGACCTATATGGCAGACCTGCATCTTACCTGTGCTGCGATGTATGCTATGCGGAGAGGAATGCGTGTTAGACACCTGTCTTGCACTACAATCAGAAGTACCAATGGATGTCTATACTTTGCTAAGTCCAATAACGGCTCACGCATCGTGTTGTCCCCAGCGGTTACCAATCCTGATGACGGCATTCGTTGAGACTCCTGCGCTACGACTAGGTGGTGGCAGTGAAGCAAGAAATGAAAGCAACATCACCCAGGTACGACCTTCTGTGAGCATTGATGATCCTGAAATCGATGATAGCAATCATTCTCACAACTGCCAAGTTACAGCATTATCGAACTTGGTCGAACTGTCACCTGAATATGTAGACCAATTCTTTGCGAGCCTGTCTGAAATGATGTTCTCCCCTGAACAGAAACAATAACTTTTTGGAAAACAATCCGGCACACAGCGTTCCCATGAACTCTGAATTCGGCCTTCGGCTTTGATAAACAAAAGCTGCTGAAAAGCGTTTGGAACTATTTTTTCCCCCGCTCATCATGAAATTATTTTTTCCAAAATTCCAAAATATTTACCTTTTTTCTGGCACACGTACTTTGCTTAAAGTAGAACTATTCATAAAGAACAGAGCTTCTATTTTTAGTAGATCTAGAGACAAAATATTACCTCAGCCTCTAGCACATTTTACAGCAACTGTATTTATATGTGATGAAATAGTCTTGCCTTTCTTTTCTGTATTGAGAGACATTTCATGTGTAATTTTTCGCAAATAGTTCAACTGAATATATATGCAAAAATGTTTTTGAATGATTACTCTGCTTAAAACGTACAGAACCTATTATCATTTTCATGTATTTCATGTACACCATTTGAAATGCAAAATGTATTTTGGGGTGGGTAGGAATACACGTACATCTTTATTGCTTAAGTTTTTAGTAATTGACGGACATAAAATCGTGGAGTGGGTGATGTTTTTCATCTAGGACCCCGATCAATATTGTGACCTCATGCCCCTATACGGCTATAATCAATACATATCCCTATAATGGCATAGTATTTCAGTAATCCGCCTCTGCAGTCCATGACACAGCAGAAGCCACTTCCTTAGATTCCTAGATAGCACACCGAGTTCTTTCGACATACCAAACCCCCAGCTACCTGGGAAAGCCCCGCTTGCTTTGTTTTGATTAGGAATAGAACTCCTGCGAGCACTGTAAGAACGACCAGTTCTTAGTGACATCTTTATTGACGTCTTATGTCCAAAAACTTACGTCAAACTCGGCACCTTTCAGGTATAAATATACCAACGTTGCCTTAAGCAAACACGCGGTGGTGGTGAATACTGGAGCAGAACAGCTGTCCCCTTGCAGAGAGCCCAGCAGATGCGAGAAACCCACGGACGCTGCCCCTCCTCTTTGACGCGCTGAGAAAGACGCTGTATTTTCTCCTGCCGAGAAAATCCAGCTCCGGCGTTTCCAGCCTACCCTTGCGGGTGACTGTGATATCGGGTCTTAAGAGGGAGATACCAGACCACCTACGTTCCATTCCAGAGGAACGGTGCTGACTAAACCCTTAGAGAGAATTCTTGAAGCAAACTCTTGGCAAAACCAACTTAACTTAAACTGCTACTTACTTACTCCCTCCCACGTACTAGGCTTAGGTCAGGTACACCGGGGTAGGCATAGTTAGAAGCACCAGTTGAGGTCGTTAGCCAATGTATATATGAATGTATATATTTTATTCATTTTAACCATCTTATGGCTAAGAAACCATATCAATGCTTTTACAGTATTATTTCGTAATACTTCTTTTACTGTACGCACATTTCATTATAACAAGTCTTGCAATTGTGGCAATTCATTTCTCTTGCATGAGAAGGAAGACTGCTCAATAAATAATATCTTTTATTGAAAACGCCCGTCTCTCTATTCTCTGCACACTGGTGAAATTAAATCTGCACAACTGACTGAGTGAAATAGCTGTCTATTGTTTCACACAACTCTAGAGATTGACTCTTATTCTGGGGAGCAAAGTTGTCATGTTTATGCGGTTGTCGGAAGTTGAATCCCTTCTTGTCTGAGCCAGGGAAGCTGATCACTTCCTATTCAATCAAGAAAGTTTCCAGTGACCTCTGAGCTAGCTGGCGCAAACCTAAATTAAGTCTAACATAGTCAGTAGAGACCTAGAAGACCACAGTCCTACGTTATTCCAATGCGCAGGGCCTATAGGGAAAATAGGAACTACACTACAGATGTTAACAGTACAAGATACAAAGTAACACCATTCGATGAGGTGTACAAGCCAGCTCAGCAGTTTACCCAAACTTACTAGATTTCCAGGCCCTGCAAAGATGAATATCCGATGGCTGGACTCACGATAGATATGTCCTTTGTGTCAAGAGCATAGCAACACTGAAGCTTCATGCTCTGTCACCTCTGATACCCCTGCTTACCCACGTATGGAACTAGGCAGTGTTATTTGTTCAGTGTTGGGTAGAGAAGAAGATTTTGACGTGGCGTCTAAAAGGAGCCATTCTGCCAAGTATTCGGCAACTCTGCAGCAACCCTTTGTGTTCCCTCCCTTATCACAGGGGTCCCTTGTTCTCCAGACAGAATGCCCATTCAGCTGTCAGTGAAATAGTGAAAAAACATGAGCCCAATAACATTGGAATCATCTTACCTTCCAGTCTGCGTTTTCCTGTTAAAAGACCGTTTTTAAACACATTTGTATACTAGGAAACAAGAAGTTGTGTAAATCTAGTTTTTGGATCTTTTTGGTTCTTGGGGAAACTGCAGTTGATATACCTCTGTATTTCACTGAACGGACCCTTTAATGTTTGTGCAAATCTTAAGGAAATAGAGAGCTGTAAATCTGGTTTGGAGATCTTTTGGTTGTTGGGGAAAATTACAGTTGACATACCTCAATGGCTCAATGAATGGCCCCTTAATGTGTGTGCAAATCTTAAAAGAGTTTTCTCTACACCAAAGCTCATCTCAAATCACCCAAATAAAAATTATTTTCATGCTGATTGTAGAAGTCCCTTATAAAGGTCTTACTCACAGTGCCACATCAAATATTGTAGATTACTTGCAACTTATCAATTTGTATTTGAGTCATATGTTCAGTTTTGCTTATCTGGATTCACTCTATTCTGCTCGATTTTCCTTTAACATTTTGGTGCTGTCAGCTATCGCTTTATAAGTCTGCAGGGATATTTTTGAGTGCATTCTAGTTTCTTGACAGTATATTTAGTGGTGTACCAGAAAACGCCAACACACACTATTTACCAATGGTATTGTGGTTGACTCTGATGTTGAAAAATAAGTCTCCTTACATAGAAAGGAGTGCCAGTGCCAGCCACCCCCACAAATTAGCTCTGGTTTACAAGTACCACGTTAGTTAAATCTGTACTAGTTTGAGTGGGCCCGAAACTATGAGCAGTTGGACATAAGGGAGCAGATGTGCAAATGCTTTTTGCAGTAGCAAATCCTGCCATTCGTAAAATCACAAAATATGCAACCAGAAAAGGTCTGTTATTTATGTACTAAACCAAGAAAGAAAAGCAGTGGTTTTTATCAATGACTTGGGACTGCAGTTGCTGTTGCAAAGCACTTATACTTCTAAAGAGATGCCATTTTGCAAAGTGATAGTTGTTTCCTTTGGATACCCTCCCCTTTGTGAATTGTGTCTGCAGACTTTATGGGATACTTTTAAATTACCTTTAAGGAACACAGGCTTCTTCAAAAAAAGAAAAACGAAACTATCTTCTTTGTGAATGCTGGGCATGTAAACACAGGAATGGTTGTCTGGTGTAGTAAATCGCAGGGGATCTCAAATAAAGACCTGCCAAATTAACATTCATTAGGCAGTTCATTCTGCGAACCCATTCTCCCCCCACCCCCTTCCCCCCCCCTCTTGAAATGTTGCTATTCTTTCTGTTAATACATAGGTCGCATCACATAATCGGAGACGGGTGGCAAACATTTGGTACTCAATTTGAAACTTGTATCTTAACACAAAGTGCTCTATTTGTAAATCTCATGGGATAAGAGGAGGTGGGATAGCCATAATTGCCCGAGATACTTTCAAAATCCATACCACGGCAATTCCCTCCACAGCATGTGAGGCATTTCAATTTAACATTTACCTGTCCCCCTCCTACAACTTTAGAGGCGTTCTACTATACAGACGACCAGAAACTCGGTCGGAATTTCTTACAGAAATCGCCACTATCTTAGAAGCCTCAGCAACTGATAAATCCATTACACTGTTAGGAGACTTCAATTTCCATCTTGACTGTAGCGAAGACAAAGACACCATGTCTCTAAAGTCAGAAATGGAGGTCTTCGGTCCATCACAGCTGGTGAAGGGACCTACCCACAATGCAGGACACACTTTAGACGGAATATTCACTAATCTAGAGAATCTGCTAGTGACCGACGTCCTGCCGATGACTTGGACCGACCACTACTTGGTACAGGCCATGATAAAAATTAGCAAAACCCCTTCCGTCATAACACCTGACCCCAAACAGGAAACATTTAAGGTATGGAAAGATATCAATATACCTAAATTCAGGGACGCATTAGACATCTCAAAACCCACTCTGTCCAATAACCCAGAAATCGCTGCTGAGCAATACCAAGCATGGCTGGACCTGGCTGCCAATAATTTAGTACCAGTAAAAAGGATGTCTAGGAATAGAAGCTCCCCATCAGCACCTTGGTATACTGAGGAGCTCAGAAAACTTAAACAGCAATGCAGAAATAAAGAAAGACATTGGAGGGAGAATTACGACAACGAAAGTAGAAAGACGTATAAGGAACTTTTAACTCAATACAAACACTTGATTATAGAGGCCAAGAAAAAGTACTACAGCGAGCAAATCGAAAGCGCAAAAAACTCTAATAAAAAGCTTTTCGAAATAACCAAACAGCTGGCAGGATGCGTTCCTGACTTGACCCCCCCTAGCTCACAAAGTTTTTGTGACTCACTGGCATCTTTCTTCTACACCAAAGTGAATGATATTTTCTCAGCATTCAATTCTGGTGATAATCAAAACACTGAAAATACAACCACTCCACTTACAAGTAATAACCTATCTCATTTTGCAGAGGTCACAGAAAACCAAATCCAGGACATCATTAAAACCATCAAATCTGGATCTGCACTGGATCCCTGTCCCCTGAACACCCTCCGCTCATTAATGGATACTGTGATTCCTGTTATAACTCAAATATGTAACTTAATGTTCCGTATAGGCGTTTTCCCTAACCTTTTAAAAAAGACCTTGCTAAAAAGCCTCTATTGAAAAAAACTGGCCTAGATAAAACTGAATTGAAAAACTACAGGCCTATAGCTAATCTCCCGTTTCTTGCCAAGATAGTTGAGAAAGCCATGAATACTCAACTTGCGGAATTCATCGAGCATCTGCTCGACGAAACGCAATTTGGATTCCGCAAGTTTCATGGAACTGAAACAGCGCTCATCAAAGTGGCGGACGACATCCGACTAATCAGAGACCAAGGTGGTGCTGCACTACTGGTCCTCTTAGATTTATCGGCCGCCTTCGACACGGTCGACCACAAGGTCTTAGTCGACCGTGTCGAAAAGATGGGCGTGCAAGGCTTGGCAAAAAAACTATTGGCATCTTTCCTGACGGATAGATCCCAGGCAGTTATCCTGGGACAATTCGAGTCTGCGGAGCTGTCGCTGCCATGTGGGGTACCTCAAGGTTCATCCCTCAGTCCGACACTTTTCAACATCTATGTGTCGGACCTCGCTAAAACCATCAAAGCGCATGGGATGAACCTTACCTCATATGCGGATGACACCCAGCTGATTCTGGCTGTCAAACGATGGGGAAACAGTAGCGGAGAGTTTTAAAACAGGTATGCTGGCCATCGGACAGTGGATGGCAGCAAACTGTTTAAAACTAAACTCCGACAAAACTGAGGTGGTAACCATTGGCCACCTCAGTCCTAATTGGTCCCCAATTTGGTGGCCATCATCCTTTGGAGCCTTGCCCAAACCTGCCACTAAGGTGAGAAACCTGGGAGTCATCTTCGATGACAAGTTAAACTTTATGGCTCATGCCAACCAGACGGCCACCACAGCGTTTTACAAACTACGCTTGGTTAGGAAAATCCTTCCCTTTCTTCCCAAAAATGTAGGCAAGACACTGGTCAGCGCCCTTGTCCTGTCTGCATTAGACTACTGCAACGGCCTATTTGCCAATGCCCAAGTCAGGGTAATCAAGAAAATGTCCAAAATGCATCAGCCAGACTGCTCTCAGATATTCCCAAATTTATGCCTATAACTGAGACGCTGAGAAGTTTTCACTGGCTCCCTATCAGGAACAGAATAAAATTCAAGACACTGTGCATTGTCTATAAATCGTTACATCACCAAGCACCTCAGTTTCTGATAAACCATCTTGTCCCATATACTCATTCTCGGACACTTCGTTCAGCCAAACTGAACGATTGGTTATACCACGAACTAAGTTGGTTAACTGGGGAGACAGACGTTTCCTAGTTGCCGCCCCAAAACTGTGGAACACACTCCCGCAATCCATAAGATCCAGCCCAAATCTTATGTCCTTCAGAAAGAAACTAAAGACATGGCTATTCAACCTCTAACCTCGTAAGACCGCACAGGAGAGCATACAAAGTACAGCGCCGAGACGCCTGCGGGCAATTGTTCGCGCTTAACAAATGTTAAAAATAAATAAATAAATAATTCTGTTCAGTGTGTAAAGTCTTTGTGAATAAAGGGAACTTTGAAAAGCTGTTCCCTTCTACACCAGTATACCTAATTTGATGTCCACTTCATTGTCACAAGACAACAATGTGTGCAGTATTGTTAGCCTACCAGTAGTGGGGTAAATGATTAGCATAGCATCTTTTATTTCAATGAATAAAGCATACTTAAACATGCAATATTGCAGTACAGTATTGCTACTAGCCTCTTTGCCAGACCGCCATATCAACGCGACACACTTTCAGTTTCCTCTTTGATGCCTGTCTTATAATGCTACTTTATCCTGTAAATATGAAGGGTGCCAGTAAGAAATATTTTTGAAAAATAAAGCTGTTGCTTCCCCTCAAGAGTGACGCTGATTGCTTTTGCTGTGATCGGCTTCTCATCCTCCGCTGTGATTTGCATTTATTTGCGAGAGTCAAATCTCAACTTGTACTATTGATGTACAATCAGTTTAAATATAAGAACAATAGCAAAATATTTATTTATCTGTAGAACTGCGACTTAAATATGTTTGACATTTACATTAGCAAAGAAAGTAATGGTAATTGTCTATTCATGTAATGTAATGAGCATTAAAATGCAATTATATTTTGAGTAAGTGGGAAAAGAATGGAAAATGATCGAGTGTCTCAAACCTTACTTTAAAATTCTTATTTTGCAGCAAACCGAGGAAGTGGGACAACAGGCAGCTCGCAGACGGGTGATGCACTGGGAAAGGCACTTGCATCTGTAAGGATACATTTACTTTAAAAATATATATTTTTCTCACTTTAGTAATGTCATTTTTATCGTGCTCAAAATACATTTTGGATTATGAATTTCCTACCAGTAGGTGCAGGCTGGTGGTGGGGATTTTCCTATGGTCTGGTGGGCATTTTTGTGGACAAGAGTTGCAAGTGTAGCCTTTTGGAAAGTAGGAATCTTAAAATAGCAAAAGTTGACGTGTGGTGTCTTGTTACACTTATTGTTTTAACTTGAAGCAAGTAGTGAGAGGGGACTGGTGGTAGACGGGACCAACATAGATGTATTTGATTGGTTATGCTAAAGAAGGTCAGACTTTAGTTTACAAAACTCCCTAAAAACCACTTTTTCTTTGAGTTTTCGTTTGGGCTTGCAATATAGATGATCAACCAGAGACCATGTTTCCTTTGAGTTCATTAACAATTTCGACCTCTTGAAGGATTCTTGCCATAGTATTTCCCACCTCGGATTAACATAGATACAAGCAGAGCTCAGCTGTAAATCAGATAGGCATAACTCTATAGAATTTGAAGATAGTTTTGGTTGTATATCACCTTTTCAAAGATTCCTATCGTATTATTTTCCACCTCTGATTACCTTATATAAAAGCTGAGGCTTAGGCTGATTCATATCATTTTTAAATCCTATAGATCTAACTCCATAAAGCTAAACAGAGACATTAGACCAGTTTGTGTTTTTAAAGACTTGAAGAAGCAGTCATTATCCTGTTTATTGCCACAGATTTACCCATCTATCTCTAAGGTGGCATTCTTTACAAATAAACGTTATAAATGAAAACATATTTTTAAAAATGAATTCAGTTGAAGTAGTTTCCATGCATTCTACTAACATATACAAAATTGTGTTTTTCTTGATGTTTACAGATTCCTGTCTAAAACCCTACATACATGTTTGATATAAAATGTTAGACATCAAAACATTTCTGAATCATTTGTTTTTCTATATTCTGGTTATTTTTTCCCCTGTTGTGTGCTGTCATATTCGTAATTTCTAAATTAGTTTGAAAAACCAACTCAAGATGCGGTCGAGCCAGGGACTAAGCAGGTTGAATCGCCAGAGGGCTACAGAGACCAAGTCTACAGGCCCCTCCACCCTGGCGGACCATGGGACATAGCATTGCTAACTAAAAAATACTGCGGGTACAGCGTTAACCTTATGTATAATTGAGAGACACACACATTAGGTTTGTTCTATACTTATCCTACCTTAATTTTGGTTTATTCACAGGAGTGGCATACATGGGGCTGGCCCTCATGTTGTCCTGAAGAAGAGGTGTAGGGGACACCTTGAAACATGTCGACAGGATATTAGGGACTATGACCACATAAGTTATATTTCCTTTATCTACCCTTTTTACTATACCAACTAGGAGCAGGAATAAAAAATTGAGCCCACTAGCTAGGTATTTTTAATTTAGCACCAATCACCACTCCACTATACACTGCACCACACATAGTTTCACAAAATCAGTGCTCCTACATATCCTTCGCAAGTCGCAGCACGCCCCAAGCAGTAGATACTTGGGATGGCCCCAATGATGAAGCATGTCACCTAGGGGCAACCCTGGGTGAGTGAGGGGACTCAGGAAAATACATTTTCTTTTCTGGTAAGGCAAACCCAAAATTTGGGGATAACCTTACATTTTCTCACTGGCTAGGTTCCCACGATCCATCATATATGGATTTTTGTTCAAAAAAAAAAACACAAAAAAAAACAACTCTTTATACAAGCAATCCTGCCAACTATTGTCCCATCTCAAGACTTCCTTTGCCAGCTACAATTGTGGAAAAAAAATTAATGCAGAGCTATCCAATTTTATTCTCGACAATCAGCTTTTAGACCCCAGTCGGTTTGGGTTTAGAGCAAATCACAGTACTGCACTGATAAAAACCACCAAAGAGATAAGAATGGCACTGGATGGCGTAGGTATCAGCAGCTCTTATTTTATTGGACCTATCCGCAGCATTCAACACCGTGGACCATGGTCTATTGGTCCACCGTCTGAACGCCATAGGTGTTAAAGGTAAAGCTCTTACGTTGTTAACATCCTTCCTATCAGAGAGATCTCAAACTCTAAATCTTGGTCAGTTTAAATCCTCACCCTTTACTTTACCATGCAGGGTTCCTCAGGGCTCTTCATGAGCCCAAAGCATTTTCTATATCTAGGTCTCAGAACTAGCCCCTTTAATTAAAAGTTTAAATTAAAATCCAACATCTTATGCTTTAGACAATGATATCCACTGCTCTCTAAGATTACACAACTGCATGACTGCCCTGAGCGGTTGGATGAGCAGAGACACCTCCTAAAACTGAACTAGAGTAAAACAGAGGCTATTCTGTTTAGCAATCTCTCTCCAGCATGGTCTCTGGCCTGGTGACCTGACATCCTGACTCACCTCCCCCTCTGGTGACTAAAGCCAAAAAGCTAGGCTTTATCATGGATGATAAGCTCAGATATGAGCCCCAGGTGTCTAAAGCGGTGTCCTCTCCTTTTGTATCATTAGAACCTTGAGGAAAACCTTTTCTTTTATCCCCAGAAATACTAGGAAGACTGGTGTCTCCTCACCAATCATGTCAAAGTTGGACTATTATAATGGCTTATATATGAATCTCCAGGTAAAACTACCTGGGAAGCTCCAGGCGATGCAGAATGCAGCAGCCTGACTGATTTTGTGTATCCCCAAATACCAGCCGATAGCCGCAGACATTCGGTAACTTCATTGGCTCCTGGTGCGACAACAAATTAAATTTAAGGCGCTCCATGTGTCCCATAAAGCCTTGCACGGAGAAGGACCGAAATTTCTTTGGATGGTTTTCTAACTGGCATACTCCAATCAGACATCTGCGATCAACTAATGCTAGATTGATTACCAGCACAAGAATCAGGAAAGTGAACTGGGAAGCAAGAATGTTCATTAACAGCACAGCCAGACTGTGGAACTCTCTTCGATTGCATCTTAGGACCATACCCACCCTTCTTGCTTTCTGAAAGGAACTAAGGACTTGGTTGTTTAGCAGTTAGTAAAACCCCAGATCAGTAGCTCATGTTTCTACAAGCGCCAAGACACCTGTTGTTGGAAGCGCGCTATATAAGTCTCTATAACATAACATAACATAACTCCATTCAGCAGTGTGTGCTCTAGGTTACACAAGAAGCAATGTTGTGATTGTTTTGTTTAGGGTATGTTCTTTAGTGATCTAACCAATTTCCATGTGAAAGCAGTTTGTCTTCCTTATTTGTGAGTAAGTCTTGTTTATTGAGGTCTTCAGACCAATAATCTAAGATTTGGATAATAGTGAGGACCCAAATAAAATATATTGAACTTAATTAAATAAATTCAGTGGCAATGTAATTTTATTTCATTTGAGGAAATCTGAAGTTTAATCAGATATACTTAAATGTCTGCACTTAACTATCTAGTTAATTTCCGTCTTACTTGGCATTTTAAGTGTAACTTGATACACTTTCTCTATTGTTGGCAGTAAGACATTTTATTGAAATTTGTATGGGAGAGGGGTCACAGTGCTCACATGAGCAGTGACTGCTGTTTTCCCCCACTGCCAAAATAGAACATCCCACGGAGGAAGTGTTATTTCATTTAAGTTAACATTAGCTCGTCTTAGCTAGCTTGGCCTGATCAGCAAGGTAATTTTCAGAGAAAATATGTAGAAGCTGTGGAGAAGAACCAAACAATACAGTTGAAGAAAAACGGTCCTGCCAAGTTTAATTAAAAAGCAGGAAATAGTATTAAAAGGGAATACAAAAATACCAGTTGGAACGAGGTTGAAAAGTTATGTAAAGTACAAATGCGCTGTTGGAAACAAATACAATAGTTGTTGTTCGAATATTTCAATGGAAAAGGAAAAATAGCCATGAATTTGAATGTGATCTTCAGAATACAGACCTAGGCACTTTACATGTTCAATACAGTAGTGTGTAGAGTTGGGCTGAGATTGGTGGCTGAATACACACAACATATCTGCTTGCAAACAATATTTAGGAGAGAGAATCCTTTGAATCAGGCCAGTCCTGGAGACGTTATCTGAGCAATATGAGATAAGATAAAATGGCTGGTCTCGGTGATAATTTCTGTGTGTAGATTGAATTACTATTTTGGAGTTCAAAGTCTGTAGTCAACACGGCCTCATGAGGCCAGCTTAGCATTAGAGGAAACTCCTTCAAGCACCTTTTCAAAAAATTGCAAAACTATATGTGAGATGGTTTTACTTTACAACATGGTTGCATCTTGGTCATATGGTTGCTTCTGCTTCTGTCCGGTCTTATCCACAAATAGAGCAAAAGCTCTGACCAGATACAACATTTTACAGAAAAAGTGTTTTAATGTAAAATGGTCATTTTTTAAAAATAATTACAATGTTTTGTTTTTTTGCCCATCTTAGAAACCCCGTTAATTTTCCCAACTGTAGACTCGCACTTTGATTTCTATATCAGGTGCAACACTCCCTCCATAGCCTCCAGTGCTTCTGACTCTCAGGAAGTAAGTCCATCTCCGGGCGACAGCTATTTCTAGTAGGCAAAATCCCTACTAGTTCTGTTGATTTGTTTGGGGGACTGGTTCTCCTACTTCTTGCCTTGGCGGATGAATATTCATTCAGGTGATAGCAACAGTTCTTCCAATTATTGTTTATCCTGGGTCCTCCCCTTTTCTGACATTCTACTGGGATAAATACGGTTTCTCTTAAGAAATGCCTAGTTTGTTATTAGTAGGCATGCCTATTCTCCTATAATCAAGACATTTACTGTAATACACTCTGTTTGCAGCTCTAAGAAAGGGGCCTCTTCCACAAAATTAATTCCCAGAGTTATACTAGAGGAGGTTGGAATGAACAGCTAGCTCAACTCCTATCTATGTACATCTCTGTGGTCTTTTTTTATGTCAAAGCACAGACGCTAGCTGCAGAAGGCTGGAGCACATCTCGAAACCTCAGGCATGACACCCAGCACTTCTCACACAGGCTAAGCATCTTCCAACTATGCACAACAAATAGACTAGCCTCTCTTAAACCTCTGCTTAGCTCCATATTTAAGCACAGAGACAAGATCACTGCAACATGTGTGGAGCACTGATTCCAACCTCTCCAAGTACTTCCCTCCTAGAGCACACTATAAACGCATTGTCGGCTAGCTATTCACAATAAAACAGGATAGACTTACTTGACCACCAAGAAACACTGTGAGACATCAGCCAGAATAGGACATCTTGCAGTGTCTACATGATGTCAAGTCAAGCCAGAGACTCCACTGGACGTTGAAGGGACAGGGACGGTAAAGACTTGTGTGGTAGGATTTAGTCCACAGCAGGCGTCAGATATCCAAAGTCGACTAGTAAAATATGATTAGGAAAATACAAATGCTTAACACAGTCAAAACATAAGAGCACACCATGGAGATTGAATTCCTCATATTGGGTGTTTTTGTTCTTTCAGTGTGGAACTTGCAGTACTAACAGCTTAAGCCCCATTGTTTACGTTTAGTAAGAGTAATCAGAACTCTTTTGCACATTTTGTTTCAAAACGGACTGTGACGTGCATTATGGACCTATTAGGCAGTTTTAGGTAATTATAATCTGATTTCAAGGTGTGTGTGTGTGTAAAAGTTTATAGTTAATTGAAAAGTGGATTAGAATATATTTTCGAACGTGAAATTTGAAAATAAAGAGAGCATCCATCTAGGGTGATAGGCTAGATTTTTTTTGTTGTGTGACTTAAAGCTAAACTCCGGAAAAAAAGGTAAGAGGGACATGTTGGTGTTACGACTTTCCCTATGTAGTGAAGGTAGAGATTTAATATGTTGCTATTCTTAACAAAAAGCCAGTTTGGAGGCATATGGCAGAAATGTGATGACATCATGTGCACCATAAAACTTTGAAAGAGTTGGCTTTTATTAGTTTAATCACATGGAATTAGGCTTAAGTGAACTTGCTTGGCCTCCTAAAAGTGTTTCAGCTCAGCTTAGTTCTCATGACCCGTTCACTTTCAGGAGGTAAGTCCCTCATAAAACAGTATGATACATTTACTTTACGTTCGACTTAAACCCTGGTGCTAAACTGAGTCATTTCAGTCAATGGTTAGACTATCACAATATATGAAAATGTGAATGGTATTTCTTAACAACTGGGTTTCTGCAGTAGAAGACATATGGACACTAACATGTTAAGGTCACTTTTACCAGTGCCTATAATAACGATCAGTGAGGCCTGCACTCCCCAGGCTCCTTCCCATTCCCAATAACAACTTCGAATTTGGTGGTATTTAAAGCTAGCCTCTGCTAATGAAGCAATGCCTCCCCATTGCCTTCAGCCTACATCATGTTTTGTGAAAACTACTGCTCCACTTTTCTTTTCTTAGAAAGAAAAATACATTTACCTTTTTACCTTCATCGCTTGTCTTCACCAGAATGGTTCTTTTGAATTGTTGCAGCTGATTCTTTGTCATCTCCTCCCGTCATCAGTCTAACATTGGGCACTGCACCTCCATGAGTAGGGTTTCACTGAAAATTGTTTCTATGTGATACTGTTTATATCTTTTAACAACTTTTATATTTCAATCTTGTTGCTGCCCTCCCTCTATGTATACATGTTTCTGTTCTTTAGCCTTTCATTGGAGAACCTTTGTTTAAAGCATTTGGTTTAATATCCTTGTCAGCCAGTCTGTAAACTGACTAAAGTGTATTTGCAGAGCCCTGGATAAGTGGTTTTTAAAAACTGGATACAAATTCTGAAATAAGTTCTTAGTATACATATTGGAAAAATACCTCTTTCAACCCAGTTTTGCCTCTTTATGCACCCCAGCGTTCCTCTTGGTGTTCGAAGGTGTTATGTTTAACCACTTTGATTAAGCATACAGTCCCACCTCAGTTTGATAATATTTACTAATTTATCTCCAATCCTGCATATGATTTATTTATCAGATATCATCTAGTTTCTCTTTTGTGAACTGAAGTTAATCTAATTCCTGGCCATTTGGTCAAAGACCTTAGATAAAACACTGTTCGGGAGAATTTTCCCACCAATTCCAGTGAATTTTAAACACACCTGCATGTAATTAGCGCACGTGTCAACAGAGTTCTTGTCCGATTATGGGACTCTAGCTGTCTTTCATGAAACTACATTGAACTGGAGTGAAGATATGATGATTTCTGTGGGTACTCCACAGTTGATGATATCAGGGTAGGATGAACATTTGCTCATCTGAATTATCTGTGTCCTCTCCTCCAGAAATTAGCGGAGCCATTGGAAGGCCAAACCACTGACCTGGACTATTTCCCTCAGGCAAGTCATGAACAAGACTACTGCAAACAGCTGACCGTTGAAGCATGATCAAGAGTCGCATGCCCACCTCAACCTAAGATAATAATTCCTGTAGCAAAGATTCCTTCTTTATAGAAGCAAAATGTGTCCCCTCTATTAGGAGTACAGATGAATCACGGGTTATGGTCTGCAAGCTCTCTAAACAACCTTCCCAACTTGAAAATTAGATTTGTTCAAAGTCATCTACAAATTAAATCAACTCTGCAATAGGTGGCTCATAGAGCCTCATCCACTTTATTTGAGATGACCCGAGCTGGAGAATTTGAACTAGCCTTTTCTTTATTCCTGTATTTGTTCCATAAGAGTACAAATATGTTATTTTAGCTAGCAGATATATACACACACACACATTATATAGGGTATGACGACATTAGAGTAAAACATTTGCAAAGGAAAGAAACCTGTAAAACCATAACTTAGGTGACCTAGGCTTGACACACAAAGTTCAATCAAGTATCTGACATCAGGTAGAAATACATGTTAAATATGAGGCCATGAAAATGACAATGCAGTAAAAAGTAAGAGACGTAAATATATGACGGCCTCGATTGTCTAGAAGCTTATGAAAGAAAAGATTTGAAACCCCTGTGTCGCCAAAACTACATTTCACATTGAGGGCAGGATCTCTCTTTTTGCTTTTAAGAAGGGTAGCTCTAAACAATGAAAGGACAGTTTTCCTTGCCATCGCACATCTTTGATGTTCTATAGGATCACTGTTGCAATATTTAATCACACATGTAACCTCTTAAACAAAACCTCTATATATAATCATTTTGCTCTGATATTACCTTATTAAATGACACTATTCTTGCAAACTGTCTCAAATCTTTTCTGAATGCCCCACTAAGTAAATAATGTAATTAGGATAGTTTGCATCTAGCTCCACGCCATATACATTAAAAAAAATATATAATTTAAATGATGCCTTACTGTTTAGAAGAATATTGAGATTTGGGATGTCAGCATTAGCAGTTATTCCAATTCTTTAAGGGGTTTTCTTTAATATGGCGGACATAACTGAGCCTACGTCTTAGGACTCAGGCTACTGATCTGGTGTTTGTATTAATTGGGGAACAGACAGTTGACTAACTTTTCACATTGCAAGGAGGATGTGAGCATGCGCAAACTCCGCTTTCGTTTGACTAGAAACTGCATAAACCGTATGTATATGTTTTGGTGCAGCTCTGGGACACTTGAGTACTGATTTAAAGTTGGAGGGATCGTATGAAGGATGATATAGCAGTCTTTAAAAATGGCTTTGTCATAACCCACGCCAGTAATATACGCGTTATGGGTTCTAGATACATGAAGCACTCTAACATTTCACGCTAACAATTTGTATGAAGTTGTTTATGTGTGGGAACTGCACTTAGTTTTGGATATATACTGCTGCCTTCATGTTCCTCACCAATGGTCTGTTACAGCCACAGTTTGTTATTGGTGATAGGAAGCATTACTGTCACAAATCCAATGAGAACGAAGGCCTATAATTTAAATGTGTTACTCTGATCATGTATAGTATAAGACATATGGTCTCCTAAGAATGTTTATCTTATTTTGTTTATTTCTCCTTTATACGTGAATGTGCTTAGTATGCCGAATTGTGATCAGAGATGGAAACTAAAGTAGTTAATAGAAAATGTAATTACATGTGTGCAGAATGTAACTCTCCAAATATTTACAGTGTCAATTCAGATGTATTTGCTACTTAATATTTAACACACACCCTTAAGTCGATTTGATCAGGGGTGAACAATCAGTGTCAAATGTCCTACTTCTCGTTCAGTGGTGTTACGGCGTTGCAAACGTGAATGCTTAGTTTTCTTGTCTTCCTTCAAATGCGGTGGATTAATCGCTTGTCTTTTCTTTGTCTTGATAAAGATTTATTCTCCAGATCACACCAACAACAGTTTCTCTTCAAACCCTTCAACTCCTGTCGGATCACCACCCTCGCTCTCAGGTACAATAATCTGCTATGCTTTTCTCTTCTCAAAATATGCGCATTGCGTACATTTGTATTTGTAAATGCATAGAGCTCAGATTGCATACATTTTATTTGTAAATGTGTGGTGTTCAGAATCCGTACAGTTACATTTGTAAAGCAGTGGTGCTAAGAATGCGTACATTTGCAATTGTAAATCTGGTTTTCAGAATGTGTACATGTGTAGTTGTGAATGTGTGGTATTCTGATGGTGTACATTTATATTTGTTAAAGGAGAGATGCTGGCATCTGGAAACTTGGATTGATAATTTTTTTGGACTTACTTCTGGCAATGTGCGAGCATTCGTTGTCCAAGAAGTCCCCATGCCCTAAAGTTGAAAAATTACTTGGGGACAGAATCCCTTACACTATTATATTTAGACTAGTTTGACAGGGAAATTAATATATAAAGCAGACTTTCTACATACAAATTAGTTTACAATATCATCTCATGTTCAAGTTCTCAAGTCGCCAAAAGTACATTTCTCCAAGTGAACCATCCGGTTTGATTAACTGGCTTCCCCACATAACTATATTTCTCTGAATTGGTGATTACACATTCCATATATTATCCTCGAGTTCCATAATGCAGCTATGTAGTCAAATGCTCATGTGCCTATGTCTAGCATTTAAATAATATTTGGAGTATAAGTTAATAGAATACATATGTGAGCAAATCATCTAAAGATAGAATACATTATGCACAGTTGAACCTGGGTACTAGCAATCTCGAACAGCTTTAATGAATACAAATGGGCTGATTCTAAAATGGCCCTATTAGCGAGGGCCTAATTTTCAAAAAGTGAGGATTTCCTAACTTGGTGCCCTTAGAATAAAATGCCTAGCTTCCTTTATTGGTCAGCACAGATAGAGTGATGGAATAGTTGCTTCAACAAATAAAGTAAACTGTGACAGTTACAGGCTTTGTGAGGAGCGGTTAAAGGTTCTGTCAGCACACACCTTCAACATGTTAGCACTAATCAGTTACAAGGCACTTTTGGAAACCTCCGTAATTATTCTGGTAGATGTAAGGCTGGAACTAGGATCGAAAAGAAGGAACCCCATGAAGAAAGTTGTTTAATCCGCCATTATTGTTGCTGTCTGCCAGTTCACTGATACTTCTTGGTTGATAACCAAACTTAGAGACCAAGATGTTCCAGGTGCTAGCCACTATCGTCCGAGAATACAGCAACTTAAGTGACAACCTCTAGACTTTGAGCTGTTTACAGATCTTTAGATTGATCATTTATGTGTTATAGGCTTAGACTTCCACAGTTACGCAATGCAAAAAAAGGAATGCCAGAACCATCCATCTTTTTAGTACCTATATTAAGGTACAAGGTTGGGGATTGTTGAAAAATATATATGAATATCCATATAAATTCATGTGTATGCACTTCAAAAGATATCATGCTTAGATAGAGCACATCTGAAAGAAACAGGTTAGTGTTAGATTCCTTACTTTAGAATAACCCTAGGCGTCAGACTGTCAAAGTCAAAGTTTACTTTATTCGGTTTCAGTTAGGAGAAAACCATAAAAGTACATACATATCAAATAATCTTCTGTTATAAGTTACTCCTATGACTAATACAACATTTTAGAAATTTAGCAATATTTAGTGCCAGGCAGTCAAGAGTCCAGGAGTTGAAGGACCATAAAAGATGGACGGCATTGGTGTAAACCTAGACTTTTTAAGATTGGAACTAGCCAACGCTTTCTAGGTTCAATATAAAATTTGCAAAAAAGGGTCAAATGTATTAGATTGGGTTAAGACGCCATCACAAGAGCAGCTTTGACCAATCGTTGACAGTTGGAAAGGTAACTAATCGATGGAAAATGTTAAACCTAAAAGGGGTCAGCATTGAATCAGCAAAGAATGCTGAACCAAAGTTTTATTGGCTTCAGAGGCCAGTCGAAGATCCACTAGATGACACAGGCACTGAGTTTTTAACCTTTTCCTTGATAGCTCCGCTATTAATGGGGGGTTGTGGTAATATTTCTCTAATCCCAAGTCGTGTAAAAACTCCTTAACATATCGGAGCCAGCCGATCTTGACAGAGTTTTCGAGTGTGAGACAGTCCTTCAGGAGACTTTGGGTGAAAAGTAACTTGGTTGATGACCAAAGGCGATGCCCAGGGCCGGCGCTAGGCATGGGCAGCGTGGGCAGCTGCCCAGGGCCTCGCACCAGCATGGGGCCACGCACTGGTGATGTGTCCTGTCGGTTCCCTGGCGATCCATTTCAAAGAAAGTTGTCACCTTTCTTTGAAATGGAGGGGCCCCCTCCATTGGCCTCTCGGGGATGGTATCTGGATACATAAGGGAGGGAGACGCTTCCTTCAATTGAAGGAGACCCATTCACAGACACTGTGGGAGGCCCATTGTCCATCATTTTGGCGCCCCCATAGTTTTAACTTTTAGCCCACAAGGAATACTCTCACCTCTCGGACTGAAGGTGTGAGAAATGCTTGTGGGCTCAAAGTTAAAACTGTGGGGGGCGACAAAATTCTGGACAATAGGCCTCCCACAGTGTCTGTGAATGGTCTCCTTGCAAGGGGCCACTTATCTACATTAGAGGGGCCTTGCGCATTCCCTTTTAGCCCAGGACCTCGCAAATCCTAGAACCGGCCCTGGCGATGCCATAACAAGATTGGCTGCATCTTTATGGGGTCCGTGATATAAGGCAAACCTAGTTCTAGATGGCAGCCAAAGGTCGAAGTGCCCTGCGTAACAGTGAGGAGACACCTGAGGAAACTGTTCTCCACTTTTTGGATGGCTTCCACCTGTACATAGCCCCACACCCCTGCTCCATAAATAGCAGTGCTAATACATTTTGCCTGATATATGCGGATCATCTCAACCGGAGGTCTTTTTCCTAGCCTCTGATTAAAACTTACTAACGCCATGGTTGACCTTAAAAACAACAACTTTCTGGCCTCTATAGCTTTTTTCCATGAGCCTTTGTCATCTATTAAAACTCCAAGATAGGGGTATGTAGTTGTATTCTCCACCCTGGAATTGCTGATAAAAATGTCTCCTTTTTTTATGCTTAGGCCCTACATTCATTATAAACGTTTTTTAATGTTAATTTTTAAGTCAAGATTAGACATAAAGGAGTTGCACCTGTTGAGTGAGTGTTGGAGTTCCAGGGGAGTGCGGGCAATAATCACTGCGTCAACCGCGTAGAGGAGAGCGGGAATCGGACGATTTTGAATTTGAGGTAGGTCCTGGCACCCCTCCAGCATGGCTTCTTCGAAGCCATTTCTATAAAGGGTAAAAAGGTAGGGGGCCAGGACACAACCCTGTCTGACACCCCGCTCAACCCTAAACGGTGCTGTCAACTCTCCTCCTACTCCAAATCTCACTCTGGCCGTAGCATTAGTGTACATTTCGCGTAGAAAATGAACTAGGGAGAGATCAACACCCATTGCTGTTAAAATGCCCCATAGTTTTGAAAGGCCTACGCAGTCGAAGGCTGATGTTAAGTCTACGTAGGCCATGTACAATTTCCCACCTTTAGCATTTACATATTTGCCCATAAGTAAAGTCAAATATAAAACTTGCTCAGTGGCACACAGACCTTCCCTGAATCCATACTGGAGATCCAATAATATCTTGTTGTCGTCAGCTCAGTGTTGTAGGCGCTCTAATATAATGCGCCCCACAACTTTTCCCAAAGAACCCAGTAATTAAATGGGACGATAGCAAGATGGACTTTGGCGATCTCCCTTTTTAAATACCGGGACCAGGATGGAGTCTAACCATGAGTCCAACAGTCCGACTTTACAGGTCGCTTCCAAGACCCTGAGCAGTATTGGCGTCCAAAGGTTCATTTTAAATTTGTAGAGGTCAACCGGGACCCCATCAGGGTCTGGCGCATTGCCCCCTTTGCTTGCCGTTAAGGCTTGCTCAACTTTGGCCAAAGTGAAATCTAAAACAGGAGGGGTGAATGGAGGATTTGTGCACATGCTATTCATCACTGATCGGTACTGGGCTGTCGGTTAGTTAGCATTTTGTCCGAATATCTGGGAAAAATGTTCTACCCAGGACGATTCGTCAATTGTTATTTCTGTTTTACTTGTTTCCCTAGATACGGACAGAAATGGGGTTTTGACTACCTCACAGAAAGCAGCGCTGTCATTCGTTAAGCAACTCTTATGGAGTTCGGCCCATAGCTCCTGTTTCAATTCAGTTTTCCTTTGTCGTATTGCCAATTGATAAATTTTTCTAAGATGGATGATTTCTTGGCTATCTCTTACTGAGTTATGAAGGGCATTTTTGTAAGGTTTGAGTATGCTTTTGTACATGTATTGTTAAACCAACCCACCTTGTTTCTCTTATTCCCTTTAGATTTAATACATAGGGCATCCTTCACGGATTTAATAACAACCATAAAGTTATCTAGGATCACCTAAGGAGTAGAGGAATCATCCAAACAGTTATTGATTGCTATCATAGAGTTCTTAACAACTTTTTCAGTGATCTTTACCGAATCGGCATGTTCCCACTTGAGAGTGTAACCGTTTAGTCTGTTCAGGACCAAAACTTTCCTCACCATGTGATCTCATCTGTTTGGTTTTTCCTCGCCCCAATGGGAGGAAAATGGTCACCAAAAGCACAATCATGAGTTTTTAAAATCCGAAATAAGAGATGAGGCCATGCTGGACAGAAAGATAAAATCTATGCAGCTAGAGGCTCCTCTACCATTAAAAGTTGGAATAAGAGGAACTATGGGTGACATTAATTCATTAGCCAGGACCAATTGAAGGATAAATGTAGTCTCATTTAAACAAACCCCACTCTGAGTGAGCGTGAAATGAGTCAAATAGTTATCGCGCTCATCTAGTAAGCCACAGGTTATGTTTTCGTTGTGGGCACACATGGATAAATTAAAGTCGCCACCCCAGATGACGTAAGGGCTTTTCCTTTGAAATGTATTATTAAGTTCTAGAAGGATATAGCACATTTATTTCAGAGTGTCGATCAGCTGAGATTGCTGTAAGTTGTTAATAAAATTAACTATGACAAAGATGTCCAATTTAAAATGTCATGGATAATTATCTGGAAATTAGCCTCCAATTTTAGGGCTATAATTTCCCGCGCTGAGAGTAAGTTGGAAATATGGACCGCTAGCCCTACTTTTGCGCGCCCTGATAGACGGAATCGCAGGCGAGAAAAAGGTTTTATAACCATTTAAATGAATGGGTGATACCGCCCACGTCTCTTGAAAACACAGAATACTATAGGTCCGCGAGAAGGTAAGCCACTCGTCGAGATTGACCTTAGAGCGTAGGCCGGCAATGTTCCAAAAAACAATACTGAGTTGCACCCCTCTCGTGGATTTTTCTTCATGAGGGAAAGCTATTGCAGGGCCTCCTGCTTGAATTAGTGGGAGTACATCTGCGGTGATACCGGAACTTAAACCTACATTGTTTTTTGGGCCCAAACTCTGTGGTATGGAGCTGTTACCGGAATTGACTGTGGGAGGGGCTTGCTCAATCTCTGCTAAGAGCGAGATGGAATTCAGAATGTAAATTAATGTTATTGATGCCCGCTCCTCTGCCGTTTGAGGTATGGTAGAGGAGTTTTCTGAATAAACCTCTCTGGGTCTTAACTTCAAGCTGGACGTACTTCTAACAGAGTGGGGTGATTGTCAGTCCACTGCTTCTAGAGGGGATAATGCCTCAAACCTATTAGGTGTTACGATTGAGCCATTCCCTTCTCCTCTGGACCTCAGAGTAGGTTTGTAGAAGAAACCCAGGGGGAGGGCTGAAATGTTAGAATTTTGAGGGGAAAATTCCTCCTTGTACTTTAAAAGAGATGGGACCATTCGGGGTGTCGAAAGTTTATGACAATGCAATCACCAGAGATGGTCTTTGCTGAGGTACCAACCCACCCGACTCTACGGACCGTCAGAATTTCATTAATATGTTGGGGACTAAAATTCTTAAATTTGATCAACCAGTCCGCCACGTTATTACGTAGAGTGAACCAAGATTCGCTCTGTCCCTGTATTAGTGCCAGTGCTCCTGTTAAAATTATTGCATAGGGCAGGAGACAGGTGGTAAATCTAAAATGTCTAGGCTAGGTTGCAAAATCGTTTTATTGAGGTTTTTTCCTCTATCTTTCCTTGTCTACTCTTATTTTCCTCCCGAGGGGCGTCCTTGAGTTCGGAGTCCTCAACTACACGTGTAGATAAGTTACTGTTTGTAGTGCTCTTGGGGTTCCATACAATTTCTTCTGATTGAGGGGCCGAGAACCCTGTGATTGTGGGGGGTTGGGACCCTTAATACCGTGGCCAGATGGTAATTTATCCAGTGTGTTACTAAATGTCCCTACGACCACTTTCAGCTACTCAATTTTTTCCTCCATGAGGCCGAATCTTACTTCAATGAGAGCGCTTATCTGGGTCCTCATGGAACTAATCTGTGTTTCTAGCAACCCTCTTAACAAAATCTTCAAAGGCTACCTTAGTACCCAATGAACATTCCTTAAAATTAGAGATAGGTACTTCTGCCTGGGAACCAAAAGTTCTCTTCCAGGGGATCCTCATCAATAGTCATAGGCATTAGAATATTCCCGCCCATGCACGGGACCCCGGAAAAATTATATTATATGTGCCTCACATATATATATCCATATATATAATATAAATATATATATATATATATATATATATATATATATATATATATATATATATATATAAATACATAAGCAATTGCAGCCTAATAAACACCAGAGCTGAATTATGCTGTAAAGAATTTCCATAAATCATGAACAAACATGCATTATAAACATGAGCGACAACAACAGTATTGTTTCAGAACTGTTTTAATGCTCAGAAAGCAGTGGAAATTCTCATGAAACAATGAAAGCATAGGAAGCTCCCAGGCTGCATTGCAAAACCACAGTCTAAAAAGACTGAAAAGCTAACCTGCATAAACATGCAGCAAACTGACAACTGTGCCTTTAAGGCACCCATGACCCCCAGCTCCCCATCATGCCTCAGGGGTGACAGTTAGGTCAGTTGTTCTTTGCGGAGACTGAAAAAAACCATGAAACATTTAGGTTAACCATATCTCCAACTTAAAATAATCCTTAGCCCGGGGAGGCGGGAGATTTGCTTATGACTTTGATGAGGATACCCCTGGAAGAGAACTAGGATTACAGGTAAGTAACTAATCCTTCTCTTCCAGGGGATCCTCATCAATAGTCATAAGCATTAGAATAGAATAGCGAGCCTCACCTCATCTCCCTGCGGGCAAAGGAGTAATGATAAACAGTAATATCAATACTAAGCCTAGAAAAACTAAGCTTGTACAGGCCGCAAGCTACCCAAATAGATTACTCAGAGGCTTGCCCTACTTGAGTATCAGTCCTGGAATCAGATTCAAGACAGTAATGCCTTGTAAAGATATGAACTGATCTCCAGGTTGCAGCCTTGCAAATCTCAGACATAGGGACATCGTGTAACAAAGCTACTGTGGCCGCTTTCCCCCTAGTAGAGTGTGCTTTAGGTGACAACAGTAATGGCTTGCCCGCCAGCTGATAAGCCAATTTAATACAGGAAACAATCCATCTGGAGATGGATCTCTTGACAGCTGGAAAGCCTGTTCTCATTGAACCATAGTTGACAAAGAGCTGATCCGTCTTCCTAATACTTTTGATATTTTCCAAATAAAACTTAAGCACTCTCTTAAGATCTAAAGAGTGCAGAGACCGCTCAGCCGGGGTCGTAGGGTTTGGAAAAAAAGATGGAAGAGAAATTGACTGATTATTATGAAAATCAGGGACCACTTTAGGTAAAAAGAATGGATGTGCTCTTAAGACTACTCTGTTGTGGTGGAAAACAGTGTAGGGTTCTTTTGTACACAGCGCTTGTATCTCACTTACTCTTCGCGCTGATGTAATTGCCACCAAGAACGCATCCTTCCAAGAGAGGTGTTGTAACGAGGCCTTGTGGATGGGCTCAAAAGGAGGCCCCATCAACTTGGATAGAACCAGGTTCAACTCCCAAGGAGAAGAAGGATTTCGCACAGGGGGATAGACTTTCTTCAACCCCTGAAGGAAATCCTTGACCACTGGAACTTGAAAGAAAGAAAGTTGGCTTGGTGATTTCCTATACGCTACAATGGCTGAAAGATGCACTCTAATGGAAGCATACTTCAACCCAGATGTTGCTAAGGAAAGGAGGTATGGTAGAACAACCTCCTCCTGCCCCGTAGTAGGGTCAAGCTGGCGCTCCCTGCACCACATATAAAACCTCTTCCACTTGAACGCATAAGACGCTCTTGTAGAAGGCCTCTTAGCTTCTTTTAAAATGTGCATACATTCATGAGGCAGGTTCAGATGTCCGTACTGCAGGACTTCAGGAGCCATGCTGTCCGGTTCAGTGACGGAAGGTTGTGATGCAGAATCCTCCTGTTCATCTTGCTCAACAAGTCTGGCCTGCAAGGTAGCCGTTTGTGTGGACACGCAGACAGATGAAGAAGGTCCGGGTACCACCACTGCCGTGGCCAGTCCGGAGCTATGAGAATCTTCTCAATTTTTGACCTGAGGAGCTTGGAAACCACCTTTGGGATCAGCGATAGGGGAGGAAATGCGTAAGCAAATGTTTCTGACCAAATCCATCAAGAGAGCATTCCCCTGCGTCCCCGGCCGGTGGAATCTGGATGCGAAGGAGTGGAATTTTTTGTTTTCATCGTCTGCAAACAAGTCTATAGTCGGACGACCCCAACAACGAAAAAGCTAGTGTACCACCTCGTCAATTAGCACCCAGTCTGGCTGATCTTCGAAGTGCCTGCTGAGTGCGTCTGCCTTGACGTTTAACTCGCCTGGGAGGTGCACTGCTACCACTGTGAGATTTCGAGCGAGAAGCCAGTGCCAGATTGCCTGTGATTCCAGGGAGAGAGGGCGTGACCTTGTGCATCCTTGTTTGTTCAGATAGAACATGGTGGTTGTATTGTCTGTCTGAACCAGGACTGAGTTGGTATTGATCGCTGGAAGAAAAGCTTTGAGCGCAAGATGCACCGCTCGGAGCTCCAGCATATTGATATGATAGGTCTGCTCCTGCGCCGACCACCGACCTTGAATCTGAAGGCACACCATGTGTGCCCCCCAGCCTTGTAGAAAAGCGTCTGTCACTGTTGACTGCGTTGGGAGAGGTTGGTGAAAAAGCACTCCCACCAGAACATTCTGCGGTCGAGTTCACCATTTGATGGAAGTCTTTGCTGCTTGGGGCAGACTGATCCGGTCCTCCCAATGCCCTGTCGCTTGGTCCCATTGGTCTTCCAGAGCCTGCTGTAAAGGACGCATTTTCAACCTGGCGTTCCATATGAGAAATATGCAGGACGCCATGGAACCTAGCAGGGAGGCAACCTGTCGGACTGTTGGGTTTCTCGACTCGAGCAGAACTCTGCATTTCTGCCGCATAGAAAAAAGTCTCTCCTCCGATGGGAACGCTTTTCCCAATTTTGTGTCCAGAACAGAGCCTAGGTAGTGGATGGACTGTGTTGGCCGCTGGACTGACTTCTCCAAGTTGACGTGGAGCCCGAGTTTGTGCAACTGGCGGAGGCAAAGCTGAAAATCGTTCGCTACCTGTACAGGAGATGGACCTTTTATGAGCCAGTCGTCCAGGTACGGATAGATGAAAAGCCCCTTCTTGTGAAGGAAAGCCGCCACCACTGCCATGCATTTGGTGAAGACTCGTGGTGCAGACTTGAGCCCGAAGGGCAGCACTTTGTACTGGTAATGCTTGTTGCCGATCACAAACCTCAAGTACTTTCGGTGACGCAGTGCAATCGGGATGTGAAAGTATGCATCTTGCAGATCCACCGAACACATCCAATCCCCAACTTGCAGATGTGGACATATTTGGTGAAGAGCTAGCATGCAGAACTTTTCTTTGACTATGACCTTGTTTAGAAGACGAAGGTCTAGGATGGGTCTGAACTTGTCCTTCAGATCTCTTTTGGGAACAAGAAAATATCTGGAGTAGACTCCTTTTCCCCTTTGAGAGGGAGGTACTTCTTCTATGGCTTTTTTTTGCAGAAGAATTTTCACCTCTTTCCGGAGCAGTTCCAACTGGTGGGGGAAGAGATTTCGGAGGAATGTTCTTTGGGAGCGCACGGAAACGTAGCGTGTATCCATTGCGCAGTATATTCAGCACCAAACGATCTTTTGTGATGCTGACCCACTCTGCCAGATGTTGTGAAGCACTTCCTCCCACTGGAGTGGGCATCGGCGCCAGAGAAAGCCACTGCTCAGGCTTTTCCTCCCCTCGCCGTGTTAGAGGACTGCTGGTGACCTCCTCAACTTCTGCCCAATTTGCCTCCTCGAAATTGGTACTTGCCTTGACTCTTGTTTTGGAACCACTGAGGGGTTTGAACCCTCTGTTGAGCCCCTTTGCCCTTTTTGGTTTTAAAGTGGCGCTTGAACTCCTTTTTCTTCTCTAGACCGACCCCTTTCACAGTGTCCAGCTCGGTCTTCATTCGGTTCATCTCCTCGTCCGCGTGTTCCCCGAAGAGAGAAGAATCAGAAAAAGGAAGGTTTAAGATGCGTTGTTGTGCATCGGGCTTGAGGCCTGTGAGGTGCAGCCAAGAAGACCTCCTGGCACAAACTCCATGAGAATAAGAGTGAGCCGCCAGTATTGCGCCGTCCGCCGCTGTGCTAATTATTTGATTAGACACTAGGCAGCCTTCTGTCAGCGTTTCCTCAAAGTCCTTCTGGTCCTCTTTTGGTAGTTTGGACTTGAAACGATCCATGGAATCCCATAGGGCTCTATCATATCTACCTAATAGAGCGGCCGCACTGGAGATCTTTAGAGAAGAAGAGGCAGAATTGCATACTTTTCGACCCCACGAGTTCTGTGATTTGCTGTCTTTGTCTGGTAGCACTGAGGAAGAGGCAGACACTGCTTGTGTCTTCCGAGCCGCCGCTACAATCACAGAGTCTGCTGGAGGGTCAGCCTTCACAAAGACTGGGTCGGAGTCAGCTGGATTGTGTTTTTTCTGTATGCGAGCCGGCACCGCCTTAATAGTCGCTGGAGTTAGAAAAACGCCATTAACAGGATCCATAATACCCGGAACCAAGGGTAGTAATGGACATGAAACAGATTTTTGATGCAACGTTTCAAAAATCACTGTCGTTGCCACTTGGGGGACAGACATTTCAATGTTCAGTTTCTTAGCCCCTCTCTGCAAGACATCTAGATACGTGTTGATGTCGTCCACTGGAGAAACTCTGGAGATAGGACTATCTGTCAGTGTGGGAGAATAATTTCTCCTGGAAGATCGGGTTGAGGAAGAAGAAGAAGAAGAAGATGATGGACTTCTTAGACTTCTGTGATGAGAGCCATGCCTCCTTTCACGCGATCTTCTTGGGCGCTCTTCTCTTCTTGGAGAGCGAGATCTGGCTAGATCTTCCCTTCTGGGAGAACGAGATCTGGCCGGCTCTTCCCTTCTGGGAGAGCGAGACCTGGATGGCCTCCTCAAAGGCGATCTTTCAACTTGGCGCCTGGGAGGGCTGCGTCTGTCCACTCTTGCCACCAGTCTTTGGAGTGGAGACCTGTGTTCAGGACTAGCGTACTCTTGCATCCGCTTGGCAGCACCTGAGTCTCGCCAACGATCCAAAGGTTGGTACCATCTTGGGGACAACCTCACCCCCTCCGAAGAAGGATCTGTCCGTCATAAAGGTTTTTTTACTGACCGGACTACTGGACCTTGAGGGTGATTTTGAGGAGCCAGAAGATGAAGAGGAAGCTGATTCAGCCACCATAATCACAGAGTCCCTTGCGTCGAATCAGCCCTTTCATGTGGCCTCGATGTCAGGTGTTCTGACGTCGAATGCCTCGACGTCGACAAACGCTGCTCTCTCGACGTCTAACAGCGTTGCACTGCCGACGATGGAACCTCTTCTCTCGACGTCGGAAACCTCTGGGGCGTCGACGGAGCAAGTAATCTCGGCGTCGAATGTCTCGACGGCGAGCGATGAGAGGAATGATGGTCCCTCGACGTCGAACGGCGATGACCAGCCGACGACGGAGCTTCCTCTCTCAACGTCGAATGTCTATGCGGCGACAGCGGAGGGGTATTGGCCACCCTGGACGCAGAGCGCCGATAAAAACACTGACGAAGATCGTCTCCTTGACGCCGATCTACGTCTGGTTGTCGACGGCGGAGGGATCTTGGGCCTCGACGCCGATCGTCGCCTTGTTGACGGCGGAGGGGTCACGCTTCTCGACGCCGATCGTCGTCTGGATGACAACGGCGGAGGTGTAACGTCCCTCTATGCCGGTCGTCCCCGGGTTGACGAAGGCGGAGGGGTCTTTGTCCTCGACGCCGATCGTCGCCGAGTTGACGATGGCGGAGAGGTGATGGTCCTCGACGCCGATCGCCATCTAGTTGACGGCGGAGGAGTCACTCCTCGCTTTTAGTGCCTCCCGGCGCTAATGGTCACTGTGGCGGAGTGCGTGCCGCGAGTGCTGGCGGGAGGTGTAGTCCGGCAATGGCGTAGGGAGATGGCTGGTGGCAGAACAGTCAGGTGCGGGCTGAGGCTGGATGAAACAAGGCGCCTGCAGACCCCGACTGCTGCACAGGTTAGATGTCCCCACAATCAGTAGAGGCGAAGACTGGTTCCGGAATGTTTTGCGTAGCAGCACGCCTGCGCGTCGGTAGGCGATGTCTGCGGCTCCGCGTCAGGCGTCCTTGGCGCCGGGATGACGTCGTCAGAGTACTTAGACGCTGTCCTTGCGTGCTGACGTCAGTGCTTCTTTTTTCCGCGCCAGCAAGCGCAGATCCAGGAAGAGCAGTACTCCTTAGTCACTTTTTGACTAACTTTTTTCGATCTGTTTTGGATCTTGTCGAGTCGACTCCGGTACCGGTAGGGATGCCCGGGTTCAAGCCCTGTGATGACTGTAGCCGACTGATGTCGGTTACGACCCCCCACCGTCGGTGCCTTTACTGCCTCTGGGCCGACCATGATGACAAGTCGTGCCCCGACTACCGGGCCTTGCCGTCGAGGCGGGAGCGGTCCCGTAAGCGGCTCGAGCTCCGGCAGTCGGCCCCGCACTGCTCGAGGTCCCGGTCCAGGAGGAGGTCGAGGGACCGGTCACGGGCCGCAGTCATCACAGCTCGGCGAGTTGACACCACTCGTCTGGTTCAAAGTCCTCAGATAAGTCGAGGAACAAGAAGTCGAAGAAGGGACATCGCTCTTCTGACTTCACCTGACGCTCGCACGACGCGGCCGGGGGTCTGGGCGACACCGCCCATGCGGCTCCGCCGGAGCCGCAAGCGCTTTGTACAGCTCCATACCCGCCGGTACCTGGGATGCACGCGACGCCGGAGGAGATCAGCTCCTTCCTCACGGCCATGAGGTCGCACTTCCATCCGCCGGATTCCACTGAGGCGCCTTCAGGCCCCGCGGATCCATCTGGGAGCCCACGCGGGCCGTTGGGTGTTTCGGCCCGACGTCGTCGACGACTCCCGTCCCGACGCCGCATGGCCCCTCAGGATCCAGGCCTGGATCCGTGACGACGCCGGTCGACCTCACGACCCCCCCGCCGGTGCCGTCACCAAGGGTGTCGCCCCCGACGCCATCTCCGGACAACGTCTTCCCCGGTCCCAGGCCCGGTCCAGATTCGGCGTCGGACCGGCACCATCCGACGCTGACTTTGGCGCCGAGGGGTGAGCAATTTATCTACGATCCAGCTCCATCATTTTACCCTGACTTATCAGGAGATTGATGTCGGGGAGGACTGAGAGGGGTCTGAGGACCCTCTGGCACAGGAGTGCCAGTTGGATCAGGACTGGGCAGTGGGGGGCAAGGTTCGCCATCACCTACTCCACTGGCGCACCATCACTTCGGACAGGTGGGTGCTGCAAATCGTCCGAAGGGGCTACTCCCTCCCCTTCGAGGCGACCCCCTCCAGCCATGCCACCGCAGTACCACCGCTTGTCGGAGGATCACTTGAAACTTCTGCAGGAGGAAGTTGCGGCCCTCTTGGCCACGGGGGCCATCGAGCGCGTTCCTTGGCCAGAAGTTGGATGTGGTTGCTACTCCCACTACTTTCTGGTACCCAAGAAGGGCAAAGGAGGCCTACGCCCTATCTTGGACCTCCGAGCATGGATGGCTTCATCCGGAAGGAGAAGTTCAAGATGCTGACCTTAGCTCAGGTCCTAGCTGCCCTAGACCCTGGAGACTGGATGGTAGCGTTGGACTTGCAGTACGCATATTTCCATATCCCCGTCATGCCGGCCCACCGGCGTTACCTGCGGTTCACGGTAGGCCACAAGCACTTTCAATATACTGTGCTCTCCTTTGGCCTTACCAGCGCTCCTCGGGTGTTCACGAAAGTGATGGCAGTGGTCGCAGTTCATCTGCGCAGATCGGGGGTGTCAGTCTTCCCCTATCTCGACGACTGGCTGTTAAAGGTGGGCTCGCCCCAGACAGTCGCCAGCCACCTCCAGACTACGGCCGACCTCCTGCACCTGCTGGGGTTCTCCATCAATATCCCGAAGTCACACCCGTGCCCCTCTCGGAAGCTCCTCTTCATCGGAGCTGTTCTGGACTTGGCGCAGTTTCAGGTTTATCCTCCCAAACAGCGGGTTCGGGATATTCAGGCTCTGATTCCGATCTTTTAGTCTGTATACCGTGTCTTGGTCAGGTTGACTCTGGGGCTGATGGTATCCTGCATCCTTCTGGTGCATCACGCCAGGTGGCGGACGCGGGCTCTGCAGTGGGACCTGAAGTTTCAGTGGGCCCAGCATCAGGGCAACTTGTCCGATCATGTCTTGATCTCGGAGGGCACTGCAAGATAGTTGCAGTGGTGGCTCACGAACCGCGATTTGGTCAGCGGCAGATCCCTCTCCCTACCCCAACCGGAGCATGTAGTTGTGATGGATGCGTCCCTCCTGGGCTGGGGGGGCCACATGGGAGAGGCGAAGATCAGAGGCCTCTGGTCCCCGGCGGAGTCCCGGCTCCATAACAACCTTCTAGAGCTGTGGGCGATCCGACTTGCACTGAAGGCATCCCTCCCCTCTGTCCGGGGGGAGTGTAGTGCAGGTGTTCACGGACAACACCACTGCGATGTGGTACTCCAACAAACAGGGCGGGGTGGGGTCGTGGACCCTTTAACAGGAGGCTCTGCGCCTCTGGCAATGGCTGGAATGCCAGGGCGTCACCCTGGTGGTTCACCACCTGGCAGGTTCTCTGAACGCCGCCGGTGCATGATGGATCACGAATGGCGTATGAACTCGGACGTGGCTCAAAGTCTTTTTCAGCAGTGGGGAGAGCCTTAGTTAGATCTATTCGCCACCGTAGAGAACGCGCAATGTCATCAGATCTGCACTTTGGAATTTCCAAGGCGGCACTCGCTCGGAGACGCTTTCATCGCGAGTGGAGCTGCGTTCTGTTGTACGCCTGTCCGACTATACCACTTCTGCCCACAGTGCTGAAGAAGATTAAGGCGCGACCGGGCCCAAGTCATCCTTGTGGTTCTGGACTGGGCTTGAATGTACTGGTATCCCGAGCTACTCAGCATGTCAGTCGATCCCCCGATGCATCTGCCTCTTCAGGAGGACCTTCTGTCGCAGCAGCAGGGGACGGTCCTCCACCCGAACCTGTCCAGTCTCCACCTCCATGCGTGGAGCTTGAGCGGCAGCAGTTGAGGCCATTTGACTTGCCTCCTGAAGTCTGTGATGTGATTCTGGCAGCCAGGCGTCCCTCCATGAAATCGGTATACGCCTACAGGTAGAACAAATTTGCGGCATGGTACACAGCAAAGGCTGTGGATCCTCTCTCCGCCCCCCTTTCAGAGGTTCTCCTCTTCCTTCTTTCTATTGCCCAGCAGGGCTCTGCTCTGGGCACTCTTAAGGGCTACCTCTTTGCCATTTCTGCCTTCTTGAGGCTTCCTGATCAGCCTTCTCTTTTCAAGTCCCCTGTTGTAAATAGATTCTTGAAGGGCATCACGCACATGTTTCCTCCTGTTCCTTTGTGATGCCTCAGTGGGACTTGAACCTTGTTCTCACTTATCTGATTTACGCTCATTTCGAGCCACTTCACAATTGCCCTCTTCGTCTTCTAACTCTTAAGACTGCATTCCTGGTTACTACCACCTCTGCCAGGAGGGTGAGTGAGCTCCAGGCTTTATCTTCTAAGCCACCTTTCCTTTCTGTCCATCCGGAGAAAGTTGTTTAAAGAACACGTCCTTCTTCCCTGCCCAAGGTGGTTACATACTTTCACATCGGGCAGTCCATCACCTTGCCCACCTTTTTTCCGCCTCCCTCGAAAGAGGAAGAGAGGCTCCACCGTCTGGACCCAAAACGTGCGCTCTCCTTCTACCTTGATTGCACACGCTAGTTCCGGGTGGACGACCAGCTCTTTGTTGGTTACGTGGGCGCGAAGAAGGGACGGGCGGTGCACAAACGAACCATGTCTCGGTGGGTTGTGTTGTGCATCAAGGTCTGCTACTCATTGGCTAAAAAGGAGCCCCCTGTTGGGCTGAGGGCCCATTCCACTCGGGCCACAGCGGCTACTACTGCCCTGGGTCGGGGAGTCCCCTTGCAGGACATCTGTCAGGCAGCTACATGGGCCGCGCTGCACACGTTTGCTAGACACTACTGCCTGGACAGCCAAGTCCGGAGAGATGGCTTTTTCGGCCGTTCCGTTCTCCAGGACTTTCTGGTGTGATTTTGGTTCACAGACCCAACACTGGGGTTGGTATTGCTGGGGTATCTATTCTAAGGTAAGGAATCTAACACTAACCTGTTTCTTTCAGATGCACAAGTTACTTACCTTCGGTAACGATATATCTGTAAGAAACAGTAGTTAGTGTTAGATTCCTTACCGCCCCACCCATCCTCCACGTTCTGCAAACCGACATCTAGGGTTAAGGTATTCCCTTTGAGGGCCCTAGTTTTATGGCACCAGTGTCGTTCGGCATGGCTCTGTGTTCCTGGTGCGGGAAGCTATGTACAAGAACTGACGTCAGCGCGCAAGAGCGGCGTCTAAGTACTCTGACGATATCATCCTGGCACCAACTACGCCGATGACGGAAGCGGAGCCGCAGACGACGCCTACCGACGCGCAGGGGTACTGCTACGCAAAACTTTCCGGATCCAGTCTGACGCCTGGGGTTATTCTAAGGTAAGGAATCTAACACTAACCTGTTTCTTTCAGATGCACAAGTTACTTACCTTCGGTAACGATATATCTGTAAGAAACAGTAGTTAGTGTTAGATTCCTTACCGCCCCACCCATCCTCCCCGTTCTGCAAACCGACATCTAGGGTTAAGGTATTCCGTTTGAGGGCCCTAGTTTTATGGCACCAGTGTCGTTCGGCATGGCTCTGTGTTCCTGGTGCGGGAAGCTATGTACAAGAACTGACGTCAGCGCGCAAGAGCGGCGTCTAAGTACTCTAACGATATCATCCTGGCACCAACTACGCCGATGACGGAAGCGGAGCCGCAGACGACGCCTACCGACGCGCAGGGGTACTGCTAGGCAAAACTTTCCGGATCCAGTCTGACGCCTGGGGTTATTCTAAGGTAAGGAATCTAACACTAACTACTGTTTCTAACAGATATATCGTTACTGAAGGTAAGTAACTTGTGCATTAACATGAGGCCTGGAGCTCAAAAAGGGCTTCATATCTGACCTTGACTGGACAAGCTTCAACAAGCTATTCTGTACCGCCTTAAAGGTCACCTGTCTTGTCCTGACTACACGATATTTTTTATTCTGGTTGTGCAAGTTGCTTACACAGTGCTGAGCCAGCCTTTCTGGTCTGCTCATATCTGGCTGTTTATAATTTGCATGGTACAGCCATTGCACATCCATGTTAGCCATATTTGGCTTGGTGCCTTATTCTAGTTCCGCTGATATGGCATTTCATACTGTATATAACACCTAGAAACTTGTCACTCTGGGAAGAAGCGGTCTGAGAGCCCCTAAGGTGGAAGATTTGACTTTTTCCTTGCTAATTAGCAATGAGGCATGCTTTTGGTACCAATAAATACATTTCACTCTGTTTCTGAGCATTAATTTACTCCTGGGAGGGTGCCAGTATTTCCCCATCAGGCATGTTAAAAAAACAAATGCAGTGAAGACTAAATTGTTTGTTAATGGAATTGTGGACCAATGTGCAATTGTTAGCAAAGCATAGAAGGTGCTGTCATTGGGCCCAGGGAAAATTGCAGATATGATCTATGATCTAATATATGAGACACTATAGATGTCGCATACATTGTGCAGGGCCTGCATACTTTAATACAAGATGTGCGAGAAGAACCAACCAAAAGGGCCACTGCTGGCAAGTCTTGAAAGATCAGTAGAATTAGATGAATCCAAGGTTTCTGGGTCTGAGGCGGAATGAGACAGAACTTGTTTTCTTCATGCCACTGAACATGCCGGCATAAAGGGCACAATTGATTTCAAAGCCCAGTTTGATCATTGGTAAATATTAATTTAATATGGCTTTTCGTTTTTGTTTATTTAAAAATGTTTTTTTATCTATCATTACATGTCATACATGTAATCATCATTTATATATGAAGCTTAAAATGGTCCAGTGAAGCAGCGCAAGTTTCCAATCAAAACAGAACTCCTAACTATACGGTATAAGTTGCCCCCTCCGTGGCCTTCGCCTATTTTTCACCACGTGCATCCTTTCATATATAATATTTGTGATATAACGTTACAGCTTCATATTTCACTAATTAACCTTGTGTTCATTATATCGGTAATAACTTTCTTCTATTGTCTCAATAAAGGAGTAATGGGAACTCGGCTGGTGGATCTTATCCTTACTATCTTAACATCCTTGGTGTCTGAAAACTGTACCCTATACCTTGTCAAATTGTACCATTCTGTTGTTGAGTTTGTATATAATTTGTTCATGATACAATATTTTGCATGTCTTCTAACCAGGCCTGGTATGTCGGTACAGTGATCTTCTTACCATTCCATACTATTCCTGGTTTAGCTATTGCTAATGCTGTAGACAGCTATCTATTGATGTGGGAGGATAGTCATGGTAAGCCTGAAGTGCTATTTAATTTTGCTAGTTTGGCAGTCAGGAGCATGGTAATGTCTTGCCATGTTTTCTTCTGTGGCCGCTCTCACAGTGTGTGGATTAACAAATTGCCTTAAGGTTCAGTGTAGCTTTCTGTATCTTAGTTAGGGATCACGACCTCCAGGTAGCTGAATTTTAACTACGCTTCTATTAGACATTTGTTGTGAGCCTGATAGAGAATTAGAGTCTTTGTCTCAGAATTTGATGTCAAACTTTGTTTTCGACCAGTGTCGGAGAGCGCCTGAATTTTGGACAGGAGAAGAAGTTGGCAATCGGTGTCGAGTAGAGCCCTGAGGCAGTATCTTTGAAAGCATCCAGGTGTGGATGTAGCAGACAATAGGTTATCACTGCAGTATTGTCTGAGTAGTCCTTAATTCATATTTAAAGAAATGGGATAATTGTATACATCTCCAGTATTGGGATTGTTGTAGATTACATTCTTAATTTAAGGTTAAAAGAGTTTGATTGATCCCTTCTCTAGTACGTCTTAAATTGTATTCATGTCGATCATCGTAATGTTCACTGTTCCACCGAAAGTGCTTTGTTGGACGCTTTCAGGTGTGTTTCTCCTGCGACCCTAAGCAGTAAATGTGCTCTGTACCATGCATGTAGAGGAGTATATGATTGATTTCCCTACAGATTATCAATGTGGCTAACATTTACATACAGATCTAGGTCCCCCCCCCCCGCAAGGTGCAGTATATTCTTTTCTATATGTGCGCTGGATGATGTTTCTATGTGTCAGTAACATTTAATCCTCTGACACCAACTAATGATCCAACCAATGTGACTCAATGTGTGGGAGGTGTGTCCTCTCACCATGGTGACTGCATGTAGTTTTAGGGCTTTTATTCTAGGTTCAGAGTTAGCCTCATATGAAATATTTGATGCTTTTTTCTGTTGTCCTTTGGTGGTCACTTGGGATTTTCAATGGTGGTATCCCGAACATGTAATTCAACCTGGGTGCAATGTTCACTCTACCCTAGGAAGATCGTTACAATTTTGATCACCTTGGAAAATCCAATGCTTTGTTTTCCCATAATGGACGTACGTTCTCCTTGACCATATTTTGTAGTCCTCTTTTACTATTTATTACAAGATATTTCAATATGGATTGTGTCCCTTTAAAAGCCATTCCCCTCTAGGGAGGCTTTGGTTGTGGAGAAGGCATTGGCAGTCCCAGTTTATTTTGTATCCCCAGAACTCTGAGATGTTAGTAGTCAGCGTTATGAGTGCATGAATTAAGATGTTCAATAGTATGATGAGTATATGGTATACATAATCCATTGCCTTATATTCACCTGTCACTATGTGAGTGCTGCTAAAATTTTGATCTTGAGCCATGACATTTGTCAGTGGTTCTAAGGTGATTAAACATAGAAGAATTGATAAGGGAGCTCCCTTGTATCGTACCTCTTTGTATTCATAGTTTTTATTTTATTTTTTATTTTCCAAAAACCTTTATTGAAATTAAAATCGCAACATAATACAGGTTTGCATTGCGGTTATAAAACAGTCACAAATCACACCATCAAATACAGAGCACAGTAAGGGAGCCACTGAGAGGGTGACTCGGTAGAGGGGTGCTTCCAGTGGGATTATCCCTGGCATTTGGAGCGTCAGATGTAGGGGAATGCGTCTGGGAGTCATCGAGGGCAGCTAAACAATGTAGGAATAGGAAATGAGTGGAGCCCATATATCCGGGGGTCTGCTAGCAGCCGGCATCAGGTCCCAGAACGCACCCAATAAGGTTTGACAGTGGGATGCATTGCCTAACCAGGCCTTCATCGTGGGCGCAGGTCTGCGCCCCCAGTGCATGGATACCATACGCTTGGCCAATACCAGAAGGATCGCAGTGAGTTTACGGGAAGCGTCAGATGTATGTCTAACGAAACCCAAGAGGCACACCAAGGGGTCGGGGGTTATACTTTCAAGTGTAATGATGGCACACAACCCCTGCCAAAAGGCGGGGACCCCCGGGCACAGCCAAGCCAAATGGGTGAAATCTGCGCCGGATGCTGAGCAGCGCGCGCATCTATCATTATCCAGAAGACCGATCTTGAATAATGATACAGGAAAGCGATATAGCCTGTGTAAGTACTTAAAATGTATGAATGAGGCACAGGCGATAGTCGGGGGAGAGGCGCTTGGTCTGACCATTACCATTGGTCCTAGGGGATATCCATGCCCAAATACTTGCTCCAAGCGCTGCAGTCGCGCTCAGCGCTGATGGGGGAAGCCGCTAAAGTGAGAGGTAATGTCTGGTGACCAGCTTGCGCGGAGAGGTGGAGGTGAGCACCAATTCGAGGGCGGCTTTAACAGGGGGGGGGGGGGGGGGGCAGAGGGAATGTGGTGTTAGCATCTCTACAAGTCGCTCTAATTTGATAATACTGCAACTTGTCCAGTGATGTGGCATTGTTACGAACAGTAAAGAATGTGTTGTCTGGGTAGACGTCTGCAAAAGTGCGGAGTCCCAAGTGGGTAGCGTGGCTCACCATTTGTATTCGTAGTTATATGGATGTATATACACCACAATTTAGATGTGTATACACCACAATTTATTGTTATGTGTCATTATATAATTGTGGAAACCTAATAATGAAATGATGTTCAAGACCGTTTTGTTCATTATATAAAAAGGTAATTTCATTCTACATGCTCGAAGGCCTTCTCGGAATCACGTGAAATTACTACTTTTTTGTTGTGATCATCCTTTATTTGTCAGAGTAGATATGAGAGTTTTCATAGGTGATTAGTAAAAGAGAGGCCTAGGACAAATCTAACCTGAATAGGATGTATGATTTATTTTCTGTATTGATCAGTAAATCTAGATTATTCTCGTGTTTATGTGTTCAGATATTAGGTTAATATTCTTGCCTATTCTTGTGACTGGTACTGGTGGATTCCAACATAACGTTCAGGTGTTGATGTGATGATACTGTCCATTACATGGAAGTACTTATTTCATTTTCTACTTTATTTCCTGGGGGAGGAGTTTTTCTGTATTTTAATTAAATTGTGCAGTGCTATATTTGGCCATTAACATCCCATTGATTTCTTCCATGTATAATATTTTAATCTTCAATTAGGGACGTGTCTCTGGGTGTGGTGGAGACATTACTACAGTCTTTCTGTTTACAGTTGCTGTATTTAATTCTTTGCACACTTCTTTACTTTTCTCTTTCCTTCAGTGTGGTTGCTGGTTTCCTGATCTGTTCTATACCATAGTTAGGACGCCACAAAGATGTCCACCATTCTTCAGTGCCCACTACCCTCTTTCTGTTTTTAAATATTGCTTCACTGGTGCCTACTCAGGATAGTGGCCCGCCCTCTTTCCAGCCTTTCCCTCCTGTACTCCTCACGTTCCCTCCTCTCCTCTGTTCTGCTGTACCTCTTAGCGCCTCCCAGTATTGGATTATTGCTGATTTGGTGTCCAGGCGCGACATGCCAGTCCAGTTCGTGGCGTCAGTCCTTTCCCAGCTGTGGTGTCAGCATGTGTCTCCTATGCTTAGGGGTCTCACCCCTGACTGCCCTCTGACTCCACCTCTCCATTCCACACAAGCCGTCTGTCGGTGTGCACGCCGCCTCACATCACCTCACATCACCTCTGCTGTCTGCCTGAGGGTTCCTGGAGTGGGGATCATCTCTGTTCAGACTTGGTACGCTTTGTTTTCCATCTCAAGCTCCTTATTACATTTTTTATGTCTCGACTCTGTAGCATAAGATTTTAACATCTGAGCGATACCTTGACTTGCAGTCATGCTCCTTGCCTCCTAATAAGACCTTTAAAAAAAATGAACCTTGACCTCATGGTTGAAATATTAGTGTAGCCTGTTATTATCTGTTTCCTCCATGCTGTATGTATTATCATGCATTTCACACAACACTATATATTTGTATATTTTTTTTTTGATCAACACATTTTTATTGATTTGACAAGACACCAGCCATCCATCACAACACCATGAGAATACAGGAGTGTAATCAACGTTCTGATCGACCTATTTTACAGTGACGGATGGATACAAAGTGATATACATTCCCAGTGAGTCTAACCATTCCCCCCAACCACTTCCCCCACCCCCTTCGATATTTCTTAGGACAACCGCGTGCCTCATACATGTTTTTTTCTTGCGTGTCACACCATTCGAACCCGGTCCGCCAGCGTCCAGCGCTTGAGGGGGGGGACATCAGGGCACTTTCAGGAGGCCCCTATGTCCCTTTTAGCCACCGCCATTGCCGTAGTAAAACATTATTTCTCGTTTCTACACCCATCCAGCCCAACCGTGATGCCTAGAATTAGGTGTTTTAGATCATGTGGGAATTTCCACCCCAGTATTTTGGTGAGTTCCTCCTCAATGTCTCCCCAGACCCGTGTCAGGCGTGGACAGACACATACCATATTGAAGAAATCATCTGGCTCATGGCCTCACCTAGTGCAAGTGGGGGCTGGGCTAAATCCCTCCTGATAAAGGCGCAGAGGGTTCAGGTAGGCTGCATGTAGATCGTATAGCTGAACCGTACGCAGCTTGGCAGAGGCGGTGACCGTCCTGGGGACCATAAGGGCATCACACAAGAGTTCTTCCTCCAGAGTGCCCACCCATTTTTCCCATTGAGTAAGTAGTCGATCTAGAGATGTTGGGGTGTTATTAATCAATGTTCGATAGATTCAAGAGATGCCACCCTTCCCCAGGTCCTCTAGCATAATCTGCGCCTGTTAGGCCTGGCATCTTTGGCGCGGTTTCCCCTGACTTTTTGCCTCTACCTCCTGTATTTTTGATGCTGTGCTGGATTTAGTTTTTGCTGGTTTTGATGCTTTGGGCACTTAGCCATTGCTGATCAGTGTCAAAGTGCAAGTGCTCCCTGAGTAATTGGTTATCCACGATTGGCATATTTATATTACCAAGAAGTCCCTAGTAAAGTGCACTGAGTGTGCCAGGGCTGGCGATTCAAATGCTACTAGCGGACCTGCAGCACCGATTGAGCCACCCACATGAGTAGCCCTAAAATGGTGTTTCAGGCCTGCCACCGCGGTGCCTGGGTACAGTTGCTAACTGCTATGCTGCCCTGGCCAGTGTCCACACTGGCCAGGCCTAAACCTTCCCTTTCTGTACACATTGGACTCCCCTATAGATGGCCCTAGGTACAAAAGCACTTCACCTCCAGCTTCCCCTCTGAACTCTTCTGTATGAGTTCTGCCCTTCGTAGAGTGCTTGATCCAATTGTGGGGCCTCTGGAAGTTGTGCCTGCTGTTTGGGAAGCTGGACAAGGAGAAACTAAGACGATCTTCAATTTTCAGGCATTGCTCGCTTGCGGAGGTCATCCCCGACAGTGCGAGGAAATTCCCGCCGGCGCGAAGATCGAGATCGTCGCAGCGCTTGTTGCCGCTGCAAGAACCGATGCTTCGTTCACTTGTGGAACACATCGCTGCGAGAAGTTTACTGTTGCTGCGAGTATCGTCGCAGGGCCTGTCTCGCTGGGTGAGATCGCCGCACTGCTTGCTTGCGGGCCACATTACGTCGCTGCGAACATAGTCGCAGAGCCATCGCAACGAGAGAAGATAGACGCTGCGCATCGCCGCCGCATCCGAGATCGTCGCCGTCCCGAAGATCGTCACATCGTGCCTGTGCGAGACGCTTCCTACCGAACCTGCACACCGGAATCCATACAAGGTATCGCATCCCTCCCCATACAGACCGGATTTGTTACAACACGCCCGCTGTGTCCAGCGGGGCTGTCGCATCGCCTCCCCAGGGTCTCAGGAGTGACGCATCGCTTATTTTTCAACGCTGCAGCTTCCCTTTGCTACTTTTATCGCATCTATAGGTACTTTGGGCTAAAACATGATACAACTGTGGATTATTTTGACGCAAACCCTAGAACTCTTTTGAAATCATATTCTTGAACTGTGTATGTTGGATTTTTGTGTAGTTTAGATAAAGATGCTTTATTTTTCTAAACTGGTGTGGAGTCTATTTGTGGTGTTTTCACGGTGTTACTGTGAGTGTTGGTACAAATACTTTACGCATTGCCTTTGATAAGCCTGTCTGCTCGTGCCAAGCTACTAAGGGTGTGAGCAGGATTTATCTGAAGAGTGTATCCCCCTTTCCCCGACAAGAAGCAAGGGTCCCTATTTGGACATTGGGACCTACCTCTGCCAACTAGAGACCCCCAAATCTAACAGCGCCTCCGGCAGAATAGGATCAGGAAGCTGTGTGCCTGTCGTGAGTTGTGCATGAAGAGAATGGCGCAACTGTAGGTATCTGTAAAATTGTGACTGATGCAGGGAGTGTCTGGTTTAAAGATCCTTGAAGGAACGCATCTCCCAATTGCGAAATTCCTATAAGGTCCCAGGATCTGAAACCCTGCAGCCCATTAACCTCTTTGAGCCAGTTACCCTGCACAGGGGCGTGCACTGGGTCAGTTTTTGTGTCCACTTAGTGTGTCGTAGTGCGGCCCGCCAGGCCAGCAACGAGGAGCGCGCCACCTGTGGCAATCGGGACGGAATAGGATCCCCATACAGCATAGACTGGACCCTGGTCAGATCCAACTCACTAAACTCAAGCCTGTATGCCGGATCAGACCAGCCCCCATTGAACGCGTTGTGCATGGATAGCAGGCACGTGGCTAGATAGTACAGATATAAGTGGGTCATCGCCAGGGTCCCAACGAATGAAGGAATCCTACAGATGTTCAGAGCCAGGCAGGCTCTTCCTTTCCCAAGAGGAACTTAGAGGCCATGCTATCTAGTTCTCGAAACCAGGCCCTTTGGAAGCAAAGGTGGGGCTTTGAAGAACGTAAAGGAACCTGTGGGAATCATCATTTTAAAGAGGGCGACTCTACCCTTGGGGTTCAGGGGCAGCGTTTGCCATTTCTGGAGGTCTGCCTTAGCCTTCATCACTAGGGGAGTAACATTGAGGGCCCAGCTGAGCTCGGGGAGTAGAGTCACCCATACCCCCAGGTATAGCACCATCTAGACAGGTGGAGAGGGACCAGAACCGACTTGTCGGGGTTTAGCCGGAGGCCAGAGGCCTGCTCAAAGGAATATAGGATACGGAGAGAATGAGGGCCTGACCGGGGCGGGATCTGCAAAATAAATGAGGACATCATCCCCGTAAAGAGCCATCTTGTCAGTCTCTATGTCGGGTCAATCCCAACCCTGCACGTGCCCGTTCGACCGTATCAAGGCCGCCAAGGAGTCCACCACCAGAGCGAAGAGCAGGGGGGAAAGAGGACACCCCGGCCTCGTTCCCCTGCAGACCGAGAAGGGCTCCGACAGGACCATATTTACCGGGACACGCACCCTCGGACGGGCGTATAGAACACGGACTAGACCCCGAAAGCGGGTACCAAAGCCCATCGTAGCAAGGGCATCCTCCAGAAACCCCCAGTCCACCTAATCGAAGGCTTTCTGGAAGTCTACAAGGAGGATCGCTCGATAGGGGGTACACAAGTGACGGTGGGCTAGGGTCAATTGCAGCCCCTGGAGACAGTGCCGGGTACCACACGAGGGCATGAACCTACATTGGTCCGCGTGAACCACAGCGGATAAGTGGAGTTTGAGCTGCTGTGCGAGGACCGTGGCAAACAGTTTCAGTTCCGTGTTGATAAGGGAGATGGGGGGGTAGTTCGTACACCGTGGCGAGGGTGGCTGGGACTTGGGAAGAACCACTATGGTGGCCATATCCGTCTCAGGAGGGAAGGAACCCTTTTTAGCCGCCTCCCGGAACAGATTTGCAAGGTGAGGAACAAGGGTTTCGCGATATAGAGCATAATATTCTTGGAGGAGGCCATCTGGGCCCGGCGTTGCCGGAGGAGGCAAGGGCGATCGCCTCCCCAATTTCTTCTTGGGTGATGGTGCGGTCTAGATCCTCCCGAACAGTGGAGTCCAGGCTAGGAAGGCAGCCGCTCCCAACCCCCAACAAGCCAGAGAGAGAGTTGGAGTTTTAGCTGCATATAGTTGGAGTTAGTATGAGGCGAAGGCGCGAGCCATTTCCCCTGGGGAGCGGCACATTGATCCATCCAGAGCTATGATCTCGGGGATTATGCGGTTCCCCCTGGGGTAGGTAGCTAGTCTGTGGAGAACTGAGCCGTTTTTGTCGCCCCAGCCATACACCCTGGCAAAGGATGAGCGCCAGAGGAGCTTAGCCGCTTCCAGTGAAAGCTGCCTAAGTTTTGTACAAATATGAGCAAGAAGTCTCACCTCGGAGGCGTCTGAGTCTGAGCAGAGAATTGTTCAAGGTGTAGTGCCTGCGCCTCTCGCGAGGTAATTTGCTGCAATTACGCTTGCCGCTGGCGCTTGAGCTCGCCCTTGGCGACTCCCCTTATTTTGGCCTTTCTAGCCTCCCATAGGGTGCCTGATGAAGATACCGACCCCCTCATTAGTCAGAAAATAATGCTTGCGTTCCGGTCCCACCACCTTCCGGAACTCCTTGTCCTGAAGCAACCAAACGTTTAACCTCCACGTCTGAAGCATTGAGACGGGAGGTGAGCCGGTACTAAGTATCACCGGGGAATGGTCAGATATACCTCGAGGGAGGATGGAAACAGTCGAGGGAACGAAAATCGCATTGATGGGTGCCTTTGTGTGATGAGCTGCTGAGCTATGTGTAAACTGCTTGGAGTGTGGGTGCCAGATACACCACGAGTCGCAGAGACCCAGTGATTCAGACCAATTCGTCAACTGCCTCGCCTGCGCGAGTCTACTATGGTACGGGGGGCCTGTCCTGTCCAAGTCAGGAGAGGAAACCGCATTAAAGTCGCCCCCGAGGAACGTGGAGCCCAAGGGCAAAGAAGTCAGGAGGTCGGCAGAATTGGCTAGGGTCGTTGTTAACATCGATGGGGAGAGTAGAGTGATACAAGGTTGAGGGAGTCACCGTTCAGTGTGCCACACAAGGCCACAAAGGTGCCCTGAGCATCGTGGATGAGACGCGCAGTCACAAAGGGAAGGGAACCTTTTACTAGGACCGCTACCCCAAGGCGTTGTGCGTATCGTAGTACAGCTATACGCTTGAAGTGTTCCAGAAGGCCGTTGACATTCCAGGACATTGCGCGCAGGGAGGCCGTTAGCGGAGGCGTATCAGACATAGTGGCAGAAGGTCTCAGTGGCGGGGTAAAGTACCACAGGGAAGCTCGGCCATGAGCTGGGTCACCTGGAGGCATGGTCGGGTGCCCAGATGAGATTAATTGTGCCCCACAGGGAGTGGAGCAGGGAGTCATGTGAGTGCTGGTGCAACAAAACAAAGGAGCAACAGAAAACCAAGAATAGAACTTGGGATAGCGGTCCCCCCACCCTAATCCAACCCCCACACCCCACCCTATACTTCAGGAACTGAAGCATCTGTCTTCCTAACAGTGACAAATTAACAAAAGACTAAACTAGAACGCTTGGGAATGGGGAAGCGTGGAGGACCCCTCCTCATGACAGGATGTGCATAATCAAGTCCGTCGGAAGTTAAAGCAATCATGAGTCGATGTGCCGCCTCCGGCTGCGGAGCCAGGCCCGGCAGGCAGCGACGAGTTCAAGCAGGGTCCCTGAGAAGCATCGGGCTACGTGAAAGATCTGTTTCCAGGAGGTCCAGCAGTGAAGGCCGAGGCGAGGCACTCCCAAGGTCCAGGCGGCCGGAGGAGCCAGACCGTCTCACAACCAGGGGCTCTCCAGGGAGCGGCGCCGGCTGCAGAGAGGGGCCCAACGGGGAGTCTGAGCAGACTCGCCTCTGGCCACGGCGCCTACGTGAGCGGTTGCGTAGAGGCCGGAGGGGGAGAAATCTCTAGGTGGGTGGACCCACCATCCAAACCACCAGGCGATTGATTCTTGTCGTTGGTCCTTAGGGGTTGCTCCTCCGTAGCCCAAGTCGAAGCCTCTTCAAGAGTGTCTAAGACTCGAGTCTTGCTGGAGAACACCACTCGCAGGCGTGCCAGGAAGAGGAGCCTATATTGTATGTTAAGGGCACGTAGCTTTGCTTGACTTCGCCAAATGAGCGGAGCTGACCCTGGACCTCACAAGTGTAATCCGGGAAGATCATGATCGTGTTATTGTCATTTCGGAGACGCTGCTGTTTGCTGGCTTTGGCCAGGATAGAGTTGCGGTCCTTAAAGTTGATAATCAGCATTATGACCGGTCTGGGTGCCGTTCCTGTTGGTCGTTTAGGAGCAAGGGAGCGGTGACCCCGCTCAAACATGAACCACGGGGAGAGGGAGCCTTCAGGAATCCATGATCGCAGCCACTTCTCCGTGAATTCCGCTGTACAGCCCTGTTCCACCCCCTCCGGAAAGCCCACCAGGCAAAGGTTGTTGCGGCGTGATCTGTATTCTGCGTCCTCCGCCCGTCAGTGCAATTCCTGGGTGTGTGATTGGAGACGGGCTACTTACCCCTTAAGCTGTTGGACGTCGTCTTCCACTCCACAGTGGAAATTCGGGATTCTGTCTCTTTGATCCAGGCCTTGGCGTTTTGGAGGTCTTGACGGATGAGGGTCATGTCCAACCGGACTTCTGCGATCTTGCCCTTCACGGAGGATTTCGAGACATGGATAGCCTGAAGGATAGTAGACAAGTTTGCTGCCGGTGGGGTCTCTCTATCCGCGGTTCCCCCGGTCGCCCCAGTGTCTGTAGTGGTGGAACGGTCAATTTTGCTCTGGGCGGCCAGGGTCTTGGCTGGTTTGTCTCGGTCCATCGTGCCAGGGGGGGGCCTGAGGTTCCTCTCGGAAGGTCTCCACAGCAGGGGGCCGATGATCAACCCCGGAAGGCACAAGAGCACAAAGACAACTGGGGCAGAGGGGAGACCTTGCGCAGCTCTGTATATGCAGCCGGCTCCAATCCCCCCCTCCCTCCTCCCCCCCTCCCTCCGGCCAGACTGCACTCCAATGGTAATGACACAAAGATCTGGTCCCAAGGCAGCAGTAAGGCCTCCATGCTCGGGCCCACAAACCACACCGGGTGCCACTTGAGCTGGGTAGAAGCAAGGGGCCGGTGAAAGAAGAGCCCTTCCAGGCCTCACGTCGCTCGGTGTGTGCAGCCGTTTCCACCTCACCGGGTCCCTACCTTCAACCAGAAGCAATGTGGTGGGAGGCCGATTCGAGGTCTGCAGCCAGGCCTCCATATGAAAAGGACCACGATCCCTAGCAGGCACCACAGACACAGGCCAGGGGACGGTGGGGAAGGCCATCACGCAGTTCCTCACGCCACTCGCTAGATGCGGCCGAATACCCCTTCTTCCTGCCACTGCCACCTCTGGAGGTGAAGCGGTCGGAGTCGGATTTTCAAGGCCAGTCCGGGGTGACCCCACACCAGTAGGCCCAGAGACTGCTCCGGGCAAGGCAAAGGCAGGCTGGGGGAAGGGGGTGGCGGAGGGTCTTCACCAGGAGCCTCTCGCCGCTCGATGGACGCGCCCGGCACCACCCCTCCAGGCCTCCTCTAGCCAGGAGTCTAGAGTTGGCCCCAGCACGATACCATGAAACAGTGCCAGGGCTCAGGAAACTGGATCAAGGTTGCAGAAACAGGAGATGAGGAGAGACGGCATGGTGAGATAACAAGCAGCACCACCCGTGGCCCGGTCCCACACTCCAGCAGGCCGCCCGCGCACGTGGGGGGCCCCCCTCAGCTGACCCAGGACCCCCCCAGCCGCCGCTCTGCCACCGGATTGACCAGTCTTCGGGTTGTTGATCGCCGTACCCTCAGTCACGCAGGCCAGACCGCGGCAGTCAAGATCATCTGACCGCCGTCAATCCCCAGCCCCCGCTGCCCAACGCTGCCCAAAACGGCTGCCTGTACTGCGGCAGCGGTGCCGAGGAGCCGGGGTGCGGCTACGGGTGTCCACCCAGAAGCACAGGCAGAGGGGCAGCCCCGTGTCGGGTGCACCCTCACAAGCAACGGCGGGCAGGACCAAGCACCCGCGGCTGCCCACGCAGCTGGGCGAGGAAGGGAGGAGACACAGGCGGCACCCAAGATTCAGTGGCTCACCACCAGACGCCCCGACCTCAGGGGGGCTCCTCCATCCTCTCAAGCACCCGGACAGAAGACCAGGCAGCACAGTCCGGAGGTGGCAGACGTTGCGGCTCAGAGCAGAGAGGCCGCCATTATAGGTGGGAGCCCCGGCCGGCCGACCAAACGCGGCGAATCGTTGGTACACAGGGCTCTTCACAACCAGGGACACAGCCAGGGATGCAGCACTGGAGTGGCGACGATTTTCAGGGCTGGATGACCATCTGGACGGGTGGATTGTGAGCGGATGGCGGAGGGGTCTGTGACCACTCTCAAGGTGCGTCCACCATCTTGGCTCACTAAGCCACAAATGCTTGCATATTTATATAGTTTTTCCTTCTAGGAAAATGATTTGTCCTTTATATCTAAAGAAGCTTGGTTTACTATATATTTTTGACAGTCAGGCTTTTCTACCACAAATGATGTATATACCAACAAGGGGTACAGAAGACTAATGTAACTGAGTGGTTAAGTTTAGGTGTTTAGAAGGATGGATCTGGGTATGTGGGAAGTGGAACAAAAATTAAAGGTAAAACACCAGATAAATTAATTTTATTGTCCATTGCCATGATGGATGGGGATAGGCTATTGGTCAGTATTATAGTATTTAATTAGTAGCAGGCTGTTGTCCATCTGGGAAAGGTGATAGCAACGTTGATAACTGTGGCTTTGCTGGGGTCCACTGGTAGAGGTCTCTGTTTTGGGGTCCACTGGTAGAGGTCTCTGTTTTGGGGTCCACTGGTAGAGTTCTCTGTTATAGTGAATGAATATATATATATATACATATATATATAAGTTGCAAGTTTTACCGTAGTAAGTATCACACGCACTCAAAGTGGTACAGCTGGTGAAGGTTTATTTTCCAAAGTCACGCTACGCGTTTCAGCACCGAGGTGCCTTGTTCACACGTTTAACCTAACCAAAGTGAGGAGCAGTTTTAAAGTGCAAACAAACCGATCACATTGTGTCATAAACATAAAGAAAGTACATGATACACATGGAAATCATGGCGGCCATTGTTAAGTGTACTCAATATCAATGGTTCATTGTAGACATGGTGGCTATTAATAATGGAATGGATGCCACATTTATACTCAAGATATCCGAGCCGTTACAATTAATAAAACCATATTCACATTCATAAGGTTTTTTAAAGAAAGAGTTTGAATGACAATTACATCTGTCAATATTGTCCAATGTGGGCGCCATTTTGCACCGGGAAAGTACCACCGATTCAAGGTCCCAAGACAGTTAGTTGAACTTGAACAGTTAACAAGTAAGCAAGTATCCCATGCCCTTGTAATCGCATGAGAATCGCCAAGGAAATTGAATTTCGATTGCCATCGGTCTAGTGCCCGATTGAAACAAATATCAGATAAACAACAACGATGCACGCGGTCTAGTGCCCTATCGCATCGTGTACAAAGTAAAGAGAAAAAACGATATTGAACAAAACATTTGTATAATGTAACACACTCATGATCAATTCAATGATATGCTGTGGAGTCCATTGGATAAATTAAAAGTCATAGAGGTGGTCTAGCCAGTCTTTTCAAAGGAACCCAGTCTATGCACTTGGTGATCAGTAAGTAAAAAACTGCATTTGTTCCCACACACTGGAACGGAGTGCAAAAAGAACCCCAACCGGTTCCAGGAATAAAACAACAGAAAAAAGTGAGGGTGAATGTCTTAGCTTTAACGTTGTGAGGTGAAAGTCTTCCATTCGTGGATGCCATGTGGGATTCAGTGCAGTGCTCAAAATTAATAAAGTTCCACACATGCTCCTAGAAAAGTGACATAACGAACACTACTGGCCAACACATACAAGGATTAAAAGGTTTCTATCCTTGTGGTCACTGCAGGGCCTGCCGTACCAGTGTCATGACTTTGAAGTGCCAGGTACTCAAAACAAAAGACAAATCAAACAATTCTTGACCTGCAGCTCCACCTTCGTAATTTATATCTTGGAGTGTCCATGTCAAAAAAGATATGTGGGCTGAATAGACTGGCTAGACCACCTCTATGACTTTTAATTTATCCAATGGACTCCACAGCATATCATTGAATTGATCATGAGTGTGTTACATTATACAAATGTTTTGTTGAATATCGTTTTTTCTCTTTACTTTGTACACGATGCGATAGGGCACTAGACCGCGTGCATCGTTGTTGTTTATCTGATATTTGTTTCTATCGGGCACTAGACCGATGGCAATCGAAATTCAATTTCCTTGGCGATTCTCATGCGATTACAAGGGCATGGGATACTTGCTTACTTGTTAACTGTTCAAGTGCAACTAACTGTCTTGGGACCTTGAATCGGCGGTACTTTCCCGGTGCAAAATGGCGCCCACATTGGACAATATTGACAGAGGTAATTGTCATTCAAACTCTTTCTTTAAAAAACCTTATGAATGTGAATATGGTTTTATTAATTGTAACAGCTCGGATATCTTGAGTATAAATGTGGCATCCATTCCATTATTAATAGCCACCATGTCTACAATGAACCATTGATATTGAGTACACTTAACAATGGCCACCATGATTTCCATGTGTATCATGTACTTTCTTTATGTTTATGACACAATGTGATCGGTTTGTTTGCACTTTAAAACTGCTCCTCACTTTGGTTAGGTTAAACGTGTGAACAAGGCACCTCGGTGCTGAAACGCGTAGCGTGACTTTGGAAAATAAACCTTCACCAGCTGTACCACTTTGAGTGTGTGTGATACTTACTACGGTAAAACGTGCAACTTATTGAACTTTCCTCGGCGGTTGGGGGCCGCCGGGTTTGACACGCCACCTGACAACGGGACCGGGATCCCAGAAACCAACCCTCTTACAGTACTTGGAGATATATATATATATATATATATTTATTATGTTTGGGACTAAGTTATGTGTTTAATCTACTGCGTTTGTTTTCAAAAACAAGTTACACTATACAACTAATGCTTGTCCCCGTTATGTAGCAGGCACAACAGTATGGTCGAGAAATGGAGGACAGTCTTCTTCATCTCCGAACTATGAAGGTCCTCTACACTCTTTGGTAAGTGTTATAGATTTCGGAGTATCGTTTTTAAGTCAAGCCTATAAGACGGCACTGCTATATAGTTGAAAAATCTATTATGGGCTTACCAAGCGCTTACTGCCCGCCTATTGCTTACCATTGGTCCACTTTATTGCCAGTCTCATTTTCTTGCGGCTTTTTCAATAGTTTGCCTTGTCCATCTTGTGTTTGTCCTTCCCCTGGACCAAAGCCTCTTTACCGTCCTCTTGATTTGACTTGCTTGTCCTGTTTCACATCTGTGTATTTTAGGGAACTACTTTTTTTTTGATGAAGCACTCCATTAGCATACATGGGATTTCCAGCTCTCTGCCTCTGGTTCGTGTGCCCATCCAAATACCCTCACGCTGCGTTTTTATCTCTCATTAACTTTGCTCCCCGCCCCTATGGTCCGTGTTGTTTTCTTCTCATGTGTTTCTCTTCCTTCTAGCCATGTTGCTGCCACCCTTGTGTGCTGCTCACTCTCTGAAGTGCTTCCCCTGTGCTCCACGTTCTTCTTTTCCTGCCCACTCTATTGTGTGCGTCTCCCCCATGCTTCTTGTTAAACTTAGCTTTGGTGACTTCCCTGCTACTCAACTGGTGTGGCTCTTGGAATGCCTGATGGCATAATAGAATCCTGGGTGCCTGGCTCGTGTGGAGTGGCAGTTGATGGCAGGCAGGCTGATGGCAGGGAAGCCGCTCCTGGTGGGGTTTTTGTCATCTTTACTTATTTACTTGAAACCTAACTTGGAGCTAAGCTTTATTAAATCCAGCTTGTTATATATACCTCGCTCAAGGACTTCGTTATTTACAACACTTCTCTCTCTATATCTCATCCACATTTTGATCTATCCCTTGTGCGCTGCTTTTACCCTCCCCCTAGATCCCCAACCTGTAACTTTATTTTTTCTTTAACAGTCCTGTTTTGTTATTTACTGATTCAAATAGCGTCTGCCATCTTGGATTTGTAAATAAAAAGCAAAGAAAATAGCACCTTTATTTATTTTATTTTTTTTGCGAAAACCTTTATTTGATTATCAGGCAGATGCATCAAAGAAAATACCGGGAGCAAACGGGCAGATTCTGAGAATCTGCCCGTTTGCTCCCGGTATTTTTGCATTTGGGATGCATCATCCCAAATGCAGAAATCGCAATTTAAGGAATCTCTAAATAGAGATTCCTTAAATTGCTCTTGCATTTAAGGAATCCCAAAATGAGATTCCTTAAATGCAATGCATGAAACCCAAAAAAATAGCGATTTCGCTAATAGGGGGGAGCAAATTACCATGAAGTTGAACTTCGTGGTAATTTGCTAAAACTTTGAAAAATGCACTTTTGTGCATTTTTCAAAGTTACATGTTGCGCGCACACATGCCCTTAGGGCATGTGTGTGTGTAACATTTGTGCACAGGTCCATTTCAGGGGTGCAACAGGGTGTCCTTTGGACACCCTGGCACCCTTGAAATAGCGGAACATTAGCGATTCGGTAATAGCTAATCGCTAATAAGGAATGGCTTCCCCATTCATTCCTATGGGCCTTTAGGCCCATAGGAATGAATGGGGAAGCCATTCCTTATTAGCGATTAGCTATTACCGAATCGCTAATCAGGAATCTTAAGGAATCGCTAATAACATTGCGATTCCTACATGCATCCCGTTTTGCGAGTCTTTAATAGCGATTCCTTAAAATTCGCTATTAAGGACTCGCAAAACATTACTTTGATGCATCTGCCAGATTGAAACCAAATACAAGTATGGGCCTACAACCCCCGGGGCCGGCCGCTAAGCAGTTAGATTAACAGAGAGCAATTTTAATCACATGGAGCACCTCAGGGAGGAGAATCTCCATGTTAGCGTACTCTTGGCCACTAAACAGCACAATTAGAAAAACAGGATATAAAAGGTTTTCATTTTATAGTATAAGATGGAAGGATCAGGTGCCAAACAATTTCCCAGCTGCGAGAAATTGCAGGCAGAATAGTAACCGTGTCAACAGTAAACAGTAATCGATCAAATCAATGGCGCTGAAACAGAAGGTTCAGGATGTGAAGGAGTATAACGGTCAATTCGCGCCTGCAGTCACCTGCCCTAAGACCCAGAGAACACCACGAAAATTGAGGCACAGATGAAAAACGAGGGATTGGTACCAAAGGAAACCCACTGCACTGACCCAGAAAAAGAAAAAGACAAAGAAAGATAAGAGAAGAGAAAAAAGGCCATAGAAACAAAATAAAAACAAAAAATCCCCTCCCCCAATCCCCCACCCTGCACCCCTGCAGATGACTACGGCCCCCCCCCCCCCCCCCCCCCCCCCCCAGCAGTGTGCCTGTCGCCTGAGAACCAAACCCGAAATATAGAAGAAGAGAAAAAAGAGAAAGAAAGGAAACCCCACCCAACGGGGAAGTGGAGGAGGTCGATAGTCTATGCGCTCCCGGTCTCTCCCCCCCCCCGCCCTATCTAAGGGGCCCCCCAAGGCAACATAAGGAAAGTTGTCCACCATACAAAAATACCTCGGGGGGACCACAAACCCCCCGCCCCGGAATCCGTCCGTTAATGAAGCAGTCCCGTTACCATTAGATCCATCGCAAACGATTCAACCCACAACCTCAGCCTTGGCCCCGTCTAACAAAGTTGCTGAGTCCCTCGGATAAGAAATGCCCCTTCCCCGGAGAGTCAAAGTTCACGCAGAAGCAGCCGGAGCTTGATTCAGCAAATGGGAGAGGTATAGCAGATCCCAACGCACACGGCTTGCACCAACAATGTCCCTCCCTGTCCCCGAAGCCAAGCATCGTTCCATCCGCCATGTTGGGAGACCGATAGGGGAGGGGGTGCGACTCGTTCCGACACAGTTCAAAGTGTGGGCCAACAGTGTCCAGGATGAGGGAAGCAGTGAAATGCTCCGATAACTGTAGGACCGATGTTTCCGAGAACGTGAAAGTGTCCCCAATCTCAGCACACACGATGAATTCCATTTCTTCGGGGGCAGGCACAGCTTCCAACACCGGGTCCAAAACGCACCAGTAGGGCTTCCAACAGGGGGCAAGTTGGCTGCCGGGTCTCAAAGATCAAGTCAGGGCTTGTTCCCGGTCCTATGATCCCATCTGTTGCCGACAGCCAATGATTGACCTGGGCCCTCACCATCGCGTGAAGCGCCGCAAGTTCCGCCATTACCATCCGCAAGGAAGGGCCACATTGAGTCCGTTCCGCCAGGTTCCATACGGCCGCAGGCATAACGATCCCCACGGAGAGGCGCCCTCTCCGGGGCAGGATACGCCGGAGCAGAAACAGGCCGTGAGGGACGGGCCGGCAACATGCAGCAACGTGCGGCGGGACCCCTACCCCGGGGCACCAGCAGTGCTAGGGCCGGGGCACCCCGCGACGCAGCACCGCGCACCACCCGTCGCCTCACCTCAGGCACAGCACCAGGCAGCAGATGGTTGCAAGGTAGTTCAGAGTAATTTTCGAAAGTTCCAAGGACCGGACCCAACCACCCTCGGCAGTCCGTTGTTGTTCACTTTGGACCCGGGAATACCAGCAACCGAGACCCCGGCTTCCAGTCTGGGTTAGGCCTCAACATTTTTTCGATGTTACTTCACACCAGAACATCAGAAAAATTCTGTGATCACACCATCGGGATGCAGACTAGTTCACCCACACGAATCCGGGGCAGGAGATAAGGATATTCGACAGGATAAGCGAGCATGGGACGGGGGTCAGAGGAGCCGGGAGACTATGCGGCCATCTTGGTTGGTGTCGTAGCTCCTCCTCCAATAGCACCTTTCTTATTCTGTTGGTGCATGTACGTGTTGTGAGGCATGAAAGCGCCAGCTGAATTAAGCGACCAGTCACAATATTGCGGCTTCCATGTTTTCTCTGTGTATATTTCACAGAAGTTACACTGCATTGGGACACCCTATACAGCATTTTGAAAAGCCATTGGAAAAGCTGATAGGTGACAGTGGCAAGACCTATTGGCTTTGCCTGTGGTTGTTTCACAATGCTGGTGTGCCTACCTTAGTATTAGAGAGAGACCAACGGAGTACTGTACTTAGCAATAAGAGAACATGGAGGCTATGTCAGTGTAGTAGAGAGAGACATTTATTTGAGGCACTGTTGCCCGCCAGGGGCAGAAGGAGCTGCAAGGATCCGCATCAATAGCCAAACATGTATTCCTTGAAATAATGAATACCTTCATTTGTAGAGGCAGAAAGCGTGACTCCTGTTTTTTTTCTTCAGTTTTTCACTTGCTTTAAAACCACGAGTTTGACTTATTTTGTTTCATTGGTAGTCTGAAGTGTTCAAATTTTGGCCAAGTATGTTTGTGCTCCTTATTTTTGCTGCTGGTGATGTAAATGGTACGGGCCTGGAGTGGAAACATTTCAGAGCAGAAGTGACCTGATAGCAAGTTTGGATCATTCTGAAGTCTACTTCGGAGAGTTAAAACTTTGTTTTTGACCAAAATGAAATCTGGCACCATATGGTCTCAGCTTCTTTTGAAATGCCTGTCTTGAAGATGAGGCTGATGTCCAGGTTGAAATTGAGTTATTTGTCCTTTGTAGTAAGCTGAAGCATGAATCCATTTAACTTCATTTTGCATAGCTCCTGCTCTTATACAGGTCTTCTCGTATCTGATTGTTTCTGTTATTCATTGTGAAGAGGAATAATTTGCCTGTAGATTTGATATCCATTTACTATGGGAGTGAGATAGGCAGGGATTCCATTATTACTGGTGTATTGATGAATCTTGATGTCTCTCAGAGATTAGAACTCCAACTATAGAAGTGGAAGGCATCAAAACCACGTGTTTCAGAAGAATCAAAATACATTCTTATATAGTTTTGTTTGTGAAGCACATTTCTACTGTTTGTATTGATGCATTGGGTGTTAAGAAACAGGTCTCCCATTCTTGACTTTATGTGATGGGGAGATGGGCATTGTCCATGTCTTCGATAGTGGCTGTTTAGGCCCTTAAGTATAATGTAAAAACCAGTTGGTAGTTGTGTTTTTTGTTGATTAGATCATACAACCGGATGGAGAAAAGCTTCTCAGTTATATCTTTAAGGATTGTGAAATGCTTAATGAGACTGTGGCATCTCCCACCCTGACCTGCTGTCACCCCCCTGCCCTCCTCACGCCCTGGTACACTCCGTGGTGACATCACTTAGAATGTCACCACTGCGAGGGTTCTAGGGTGAGCGACGGCGGAGAGCGGAGTTCTGAGACGTCGCAGCCAGACTGTGACCTGTGGCTGAGGTCGTGTCAGTATGAACTTTTATTCTGTTTACTGACCGTGAATAAACCACATGAGTTGTACCTGTATTGGCTGCCGGTTTGTATTCTTTCACACTGGCGACGAGGACCGGGAGCAAGTATACGCGACCTCAACACGGAAAGCTGGCGAGGAGTATAAAGGACGGCGCAACGAGTAAGAAGAAACACAGTCGGGAGATGAACTGTAGATCCGATCTGTGAGTAACGGAATGAGAAAAAATTGCGGGAGAAATGGTATCAGTGGAGGCGCTCCTCGGCGGGTGTAGTCTATGAAAGAGGAGAAGTGCTGTGCGACTGATGGTCCAGAGGGTGGCGATCCTGTTAGGGATACTGCAATCACCGGCCCACCCTCCCCGCTTAAAGAGTGGTGTTGTTGAGAGATCTGTGTGAGAGACTGCGTGGCAACGCTCACTCTAATGATGAACACCTGGCGAACTGAAAGTGCGGCGGAAGGAAAATTCTGCGAGTGGAGCAATAGGAGTCTGCTGTCTCACAGAATATTTCGGAAGCGTGAGATCGGTGAAGCAGGAGTGCGACGCGGGAGACGGAGGCTGCCCAGTATGACGTGACTGGACTGGTTCAGGAGTGTAATCCACATAGCGTATCAGAAGATTTCCCCGTCAACCGGATAAACCCTGCGCTAGCCAAGCTTGGGAAACATATCGCTATCTCACCTTATCTGGGCCCGCATGCAATCGTGTAGCACATAGATCTACATTAAACTCACACTGTATCTTGGTCGAAGCTGGAGGGTCCTCTTCCCCCCTCAGTCAAGACATTTCCGGTGAAACTAACGAGAACATCTGCGCAGGCGTGGGGAATCTGTCTCTCAGAGGGATGAACTGTGCCACCTTGTGGATGTTTAAGCAACGTGTTTTTGAAACTCATTTCAACGAAGATAATGCAATTGTACAATTGAGAAAGGGGTTTTGTTGGACGTTGTTAGCGCAACCCCTATTTTAGAAGTAGCATTATCTTGCTTGTTAGTTGTCTCTGTGGAGGAATATGCAGAATGTAACGCCACCCCCAATGGTTTTAGTAAACCCAGGGGAACCTGCAATACAATGGAAGAAGTGGAAGAAAATTTTTATGAACTATGCTGTTGTTTGCGGGCCGAATCTGGGGTTGGAAAGGAAAGTGGCCTTGTTAGCATATTATTTGGGGGCAGAAGGTGAAGAAGTTTTAGAACACCTCCCAGAACTTGGTACTCAAGAGGCTAGAGGGCTGAACGAGTTTGAGATAAGCATTAAAAAACTGGACCTACACTACCTCCCTAAGACTAGCACCATCATGGAAAGGTACCATTTTGGGAAGAGAGGACAGAAGGAAGGAGAATCCATGGAAGGCTTTGTGTCTGACTTACGTAAACTTGCTGCGACATGCAAATTTGGGGGCTCTTGTGAAGAGAGGATCAGGGACCAGTTTGTGTTAGCGTGTAGAACGGAACGGGTACGGGAGGAGTTGTGGCTAAAGGATGACCCTCCACTAAGACAAGTACTTATTGTAGCCAAGCATGTGGAACACATGATGCAGTGTGTGAGTGAGATAAAGCATGACTGTGAGGGCAAAGATAGCGAGGGGAAGGTTAAGGTGAGCGAAGTGGTGTCAGAAGAAGACAAGGTATTGGAAGTCAAAGGACAGAAATTGGGTCACAAAGAGCTGAAGGAAGGCAAAGTAGGCTGGTCCTTTAAAGGGAATTGTTATAGGTGTGGCAAACAAGGCCATATGGCGAACAACAAAGATTGCCCTGCACTCAGGTTTACATGTAACAAGTGTGGCAGGAAGGAACATTTCCGCCAATTTTGCAGGAGTGGTCAAGGGGTCAAGAAGCAGAGTAGGGAAAATGTGAACACATTGTGTGATGATATCGTCCTTCAAGTAGGGAATGGTCAAGTCAACAGTCCCAAAGACAACATTGAGATTGAGGGGACCAACATTGAGGCCATGTTTGACTCGTGCTCGAAAATCACGTTCATCAATGCAAAAGAGTTTGAAAGAGTGGCCAAGGGTAAGATCAGGTTGAGCAGAATGGACGTTAGACCAGGGGGATACAGTGGTCAACCCATTAGTATGAAGGGTTTTTTCTGGAGCACAATAAAGTACAAAGGTAGACTCACTGCAGAGAAGGTGTATCTATCCTCCAAGGGAGACAACATCCTGGGGTGGAAAGCACAGAAAGAGATAGGCACATACCTTGACCCCAACAAAATCCCACAGATCTTGATCCAAGAAGTACAGGGAACCAGGGACGACATTGAGACTGAATACAAGGAGGTGTTCAACGACGAGTTAGGTTGCCTGAAGAACTATTCACACAGGATAAAGCTGAAGGAGAATGCGGTGCCTGTTGTAGCCAAGGTGAGGAACCTACCACTGGCTATCCAAGAAGCAGTCAAAGGTGAACTGGAGAAGCTGTGCAGCTTGGGGGGTCATAGAGCCAGTGGAAGCAACGGAATGGCTCGCGCCGATCGTCGCAGCAAGAAAAAAAGATGGATCAGTCCGCCTATGTATCGACCTCAGGGCGTTGAATAAGGAGGTGGTCGTGGTTACATTTCCCCTGCCCAACATCACACAGATGATGAGGATGCTGGAAGGTGCAAGGGTATTCTCAACGTTGGATCTAACCTAAGCCTACTTCCAGATTAGGCTCCATGAAGACTCGCAGGACCTAACTTCGTTTGTGACGCCCATGGGTGCTTTTAAATTCAAGAGAATGCCCTTTGGGCTGGTCTCCCCAGCTGCGGTGTTTAGGAGAATCATTGGGAGCATACCTAGGGGTATCCTCGGAGTTTTATGCTACCAGGACGACGTACTCGTGTTTGGCAGAGACAACGAACAACATGATGGAAGGTTGAGGCAAGTATTAGTGAGATTTAAGGACCAAGGCCTCACTGTAAAAAAGGAAAAGTGCAGGATTAGGTGCAATGAGCTAGACTTCCTGGGACACAAGGTGACGCCGGATGGTATCCGCCCTAAAGCTGAGCTACAGAACACCATAGCGAATTTGATGCCGCCAAAGAGCAAAGAGGAGATAAAGTAATTCTTGGGAATGCTAGAATTCTACAGTAAATTCGTAAGAAACTTCGCTGGCAGAACCTTTACCATTCCACGCCTGCTCAAGAAAGATGTAGTGTTCAACTGGGACGAAGAATGTCAGAAGGAGTTTGAGGAGGTAAAGAAAGCACTGGCAGAAGCACCCAGCCTGAAAGCATTTGTTCCCAACAGGAAGACCGTGATAACCACTGATGCGAGCTCGAAAGGACTAGGGGCGGTCCTTTCTCAAGTAGGGGCGAAGGGATAAGAAACCATAGCCTTTGCATCCAGGTCACTACAGAAGTCGAAAACCAACTACTCAGTGATCGAGAAGGAAGCATTAGCGGCACACTGGGCCATGAGCAAGTTCAGAGACTTCATCTGGGGTACCAAGTTCACCCTGCGTACCGACCACAAGCCCCTAGTTGAAGTGTTTAGCAAGAAAGGACTTGACGCGATATCGAGCAGATTCAGACGCTGGGTGGTTAACTTACAAGAATACACGTTCTGTGTTGAATACGTACCCGGAATGAAAAATCTTGCTGCAGACTGCCTTTCGCGACTGGTAAAAGATAAGGCAGAAGACGAGCCCGAAGACATCAACTGTGAAGAAAAAGAAGACTTCCAAACAGAAACCGTATGCGTGATCACCCAAGGGGCCATAAGTGAAGAAGCGTGGAAGGAGGCCTTGGAGGCAGACGACCTATTGAAAAGAGTGAGTGAAAGAGTAAGAGAAGGGTGGAGACATGAAGACAAGCAAAGCAAAACGCTACGCCCATTCTGGATGGTCAGAGAAGAAATATCTGAGAATGACTGATGTCAGTTCAGGGGAACAAGGTTGATCCCGCCCAGAGCGGCAAGAGGACAACTGGTGGATTTGGCCCACGATGGACATTTGGGCATCACTAAAACAAAGCAGAGAATGCGAGAGGACTACTGGTGGCCGTGTATGGACCATGATATCGAAAGGAAAGTGAGGGACTGTATCCCGTACACGGTTAGCGACAAGGTTTTGAAACAACACACTCCACCAATGGTCTGCAGGCCACCTCCCTCGGGACCGTGGGACGAAGTGGCACTAGATATAATAGGCCCGCTGACTGGAGAAGCAAGCACGCCATACATCTTAGTCCTGGTGGATTTGTATTCAAGATGGCCAGAGGTGAAGATCGTACCAGAAATCACCACAAAAGCTGTCGTCGAGTTCTTACGGGAGCTATTCCTCAGAGAAGGCTCACCTAGCAGTCTACTGACAGACAATGGAGTACAGCTATGTTCAAAGGAGATGAAGGAGTTCCTCGAGAGTTATGGGATCGTACACAAGCGATGTGCGCTTTACCATCCTGAAACCAACGGAATGGTAGAACGGTTCAATAAGACCCTGAAGGATAGCATCCAACTAGCCAAGACTAATGGTTTGAACTGGAAAGGAGAAATCATGAAACGTCTGGAAGCCTATCGCCTAACTCAACACCAGACGACGGGAGTAACTCCGTTTGAACTACTCAAAGCGAGAAGACCTAACACCAAACTTTCACCAGGGTGGATGGGTTGGCACAAAGGTTGGACTGATCACTCTAGAGAGGCTACTGCACTTGACAGACAGGGGAAAGCCATGCTAGAGAGGAAGGAAAAATTTGATAGGCTGCACTTCACCCGGGAAGTAGGTTTCAGGGTGGGTGACGACATAAAAATCAGAGCACCAACAGGGAGGGCGAGTTGGTCGGTGTTCAGCAGACCCACCAAGGTTGTAAAACTATTCAGGAACGCAGTGAAGACCCAGGAGGGGAAAATTTGGAACTTAAGAAGAGTAGTGAGGTATCACCCCCGAAGGAAGTTTCTGTAGAGGGGGAAGTGAGGAGAGAAAAACCCCTAGTGCAAGGTGAACAGCCCCCTAGGAAGCGTGACGAATTAACCCATCCTGCCAACTGGACTAGCCAAAGGGTGGTTAGACTGCCCAGACATCTGGAACAATACGTGACCTAGCTTGCAGAATGTTGTCTGACATTGACATATTGTTTTACTGTTATATTGTTGTTGTGTAGGGAAGGGGGATGTGTGGTATCTCCCACCCTGACCTGCTGTCACCCCCCTGCCCTCCTCACGCCCTGCTACACTCTGTGGTGACATCACTTAAAATGTCACCACTGCGAGGGTTCTAGGGTGAGCGCCGGCGGAAAGCGGAGTTCTGAGATTTCGCAGCCAGACTGTGACCTGTGGCTGAGGTTGTGTCAGTATGAACTTTTATTCTGTTTACTGACCGTGAATAAACCACGTGAGTTGTACCTGTATTGGCTGCCGGTTTGTATTCTTTCACAGAGACCTCAGTTGGCATTGTTGTTAGTATCCAAGGTTGGTTCCTTCAGCAATCGTAAGATCATTATAGTTTTGAGATCATCTGGGAGGCTTTCTTAAGTGTGGTAGGTGTTCATAGCATTGTGGAAGGCATGAGCGTTCTTCCACAGAGTGACGTCATAATAGTTGAGGCAGACCTTTGTCTTCAAAAGTTATGGTTCTGATGGGAGGCTGGTGACGTGTGTGCAGTTTTAAGTTGTTTTTTTACTTATAGTTAGGGATGTTGCATGATGTTGGTATATATGCGATTAATGCAGGAAGTATGAGGCTGCAGAGCTGAGAAACAGTGTCTCAAATAACTGTAGCTGCTTCCCAGAAGCACCTTCTGTAGCTGATTTCCTTGGCTGTCTGCATGTTGCCTGTTGTATGCCATTTTAAATAGCCAAAAAAGACGGATTGTTTATGCTTTGCAACTGTATGAAATAAAGCGGAAGCGTGAACTAGACACCTGAATTACAGACTAAACAAAATTACTTCATTCTATTTCCTGAAGAAGACTCCGTCTAAAAACACCTCGGACAAAATGATGTTCAGTGGGTACTAGTTACCTTGTACCAAATATGAGAACCCCCCCTGAAGCCATGTATACAGTTTATAAATATAGATCAAAGCATATAAATTCAAACAGAAACTAACAGTTTGGAGAAATAGCTATAGAATGCATGCCAGACATGTCTGGATTTCTATTTGACAGCAGTGTACAGGCACAGCTTCCAAAGTGAGTCTGGAATTCTTCCTTAAATAATGTTGGATCTGGAATTACTCACATCATTGTGTACTGTGTAAATATCACTAATTTCTTTAAAATCACCAGATATCAGTTTTAACTTCCAGCACTTTTAGTGCAATATAAAATTTAAGAATTTGATCTAAAAACTGCAACATTACTGAATATTTAGAGCTTGAATAATGAAGAGCCGCTTTATCAACAATTCCAAGTTAATAAGGAGAACAGTTTAATTAGAAATTATATGCATTAGACCCTACAGCAACATTTATGATTTTCATCTAATGGATCTGCTGTAGTTGTTCGTGACTGTAGCCTTTGAGAAGACATGGCAGTTGCATTGACTTATTATAAATTTGTCAAAACAAGACTAAGAGGAGGTACTTTTTCACTCGGCTGAAGCAGGTGCATAGGCAGAATTACCCGTGACCAGTCATCTGACTGGTCAAGGCCCTTGTGGACCTAGCTCAGTGCCATGGGAGCACCTGGCTCACCTCTCTCCCTCTCGCATGCTCTCTCTCTTTCACTTTGTTCTCCCCCTTTCTCTCTGTGACCTTTGGGCCACTTCACTCGTTCTTTGTGCCTTTTCTCTCACTTTCCATCAGTGATTTTTGAGCCATTTCTTTCACTTTGTGACCTTTTATCTCGCTCTCTGTGACTTTATTGCCATTTATTTAGCTCTGTCTTTTCTTTTTTTGGTGACATTCGTACAATTTCTCTCGTTCTTTGTGCTTTTTTGCTTGCCACTTTTACAAATACTTGCTCTTTCCATTATTTCTCACTCTCTGACATTTCTCACTCCTTCTGCCTCTCTCACTTTTTTTCTGACCTTTTGCTATCTTTTTCCATGTCTGTCTTCTATATCTGCATCTGTGTGCTCCTTTCCCACACACACTCCCCTCCTGCCTTTCCCTTTTCCTTACGTGTTCCTTGCACCTCTCCTTCCGTGCTGACTGCGCTCCTCTTCTGCCCTCCCCTCCATTCCTCCCCTTCCTGGACCTTCTCAATGATGGCTGCAACTTGGGCCAGCCATTAAGCAGGTGCCTAAGATCGGCCCGCAAAACCCCTGGACTTATGTTCGACCAGTCCTCCGACCAGCCAAGGCCTTTGCTGACCTGGCTTCAGTATCTCGTGGCACACTCCTCTCCTCTCTCCCTCATGCGCTCTCACCTTATTGTCTCTGTGAAGTTTTTTGCCACTTCTCTCACTCTTTGTGCCTCTCTTCTTCCCTTCCGAATAAGCTCCTCCTCATCCCCACCCACCAAACCTGCACTCCTCACAGGACCTACCTAGGACATGGTGGCTGGAGCGTGGCCACGTGGTGTACGCATCTACGTCTGTCCTTGCCTGGACCGCGCCCAGCATCGGAAACCTGTATGTATGCTGCTTAACACTGCTCACTCAGAAAGCATTCTATAGACATGCTGGACAACACAACCCTGCATCTCCTCTTCCTCATGGAAACATGGCTGACCGCAGCTTCAATGTCTAATTTTGCTGCTGATATCCCCGCTAAATACAAGATCACCAGACAAGGCCGCCTAAACAGACTTGAAGGAGCAATCGCCATCATTTATAAAGGCGCCTTCAACTGCACCCACCACCTCATGTAAAGCCAGAGTCAACTACTTTAAAATGCAAATCAAAACATATTTCACCCTTGGTGGAACTGTGGCCTATCCCTTCCCTCCTCCCCACGCCTCCTGAGCCAACTTTGCCAGCAACATTAAGGACTTCATCGACCCACAAGTCCTCAACTCCAGCTCATAAATCCTCCTAGGAGACCTCCGGTTACAAATAGAAGACATGACTGACCTCAACTCGCTGTCATTCTTGACAGCCTTAGAAACCTGGTGCTAATCAAAAGCGCCTCGGAGCCCTGTAACGCCGCCAAATGCATCCTAGACCCTGTCCCTTCACCTGGTCTGACCTTGCAATAGTCAGTTTCATATTCACCATCCATCAATGCAGAACACCACCCACAGTGGGCCCATCTCACCAATACTGGAACAACCTAACCGAATTGGATTGGACATCCACCCGCCACAAGAACAAACCGGGAACCCACAGGCTTCCGAGCACGCAATCGAAAACTTCAATAAGTGGATCACCAACTTCTGTAGTAGGGGATCTCTGTAAATGTAAATGTACAGGAATTTATATAGCGCAAATCACCAAGCGGTTTCTAAGCGCTTGCTTAGGGAACCCGTCCTGGTATTCCCCTGTGAGATAACCCCGGCAGGGTATCCGCAAGGTGAAAGCCAGGCATCCCACCGCGAGGGGCCGTTGTGGAGATTGAGCAAGCTATTGCCCAGAGTCGCAGAGTATGAACCCGTGAATCGAGTAGGCACCGGAGCAAGAATTGTCGAGTCCATGGACATTTTAGGACTCAAGACCCCGCCGAGCCGGGAATTGAACCCTGGTCCCGGGCTGACCTCTGCTTCCAGGTCTGCCTCCTCTAACCAGTGAACCACACTTCTCTGTGTATAGTCAAATTCTAGTGAATAGTCCCTCTCATGTGCGGGGACCCCGGAGCAATCAAAAATAATCTCTTAAGCAGTCTTCTTTGCAGTACTGCATAGACACTTAAGAGAAAATTAAAGACAAATAATGCAGCCTATACATGCAAGGCTACACTGTCCAGTACTTCAACTAGAAATGCAAGGATATTCCAAAAATAGCCCACTTTAGACCTGTCTGCCAGGTTTAACCATGGGAAACACTTCCCCCCTTCACCAAATCTTTGGAATGATCGAGAGGAAGGATAGGACAGACAAGCCCCCATAGGCTGCCATAATGTGGCTTAAAAAGGGATACCGTGCCTTTAAGGAAACTTTCCAGAACTCTCCTGGTATCCCAGGAGAGTTGACTATTCACTAGATTATGACTATAACATATACCCCTACTACAGAACTGGAGTTACAGGTAAGAAGCTACTCCTACGTCGACACTGGCCCCCAAGAAACAGAAAAACACAGTAAAAACTAGAACAAAAGCCGGCTGCAAGCAACACTGCAAACAGCTAGAACAGAAATGGTGAACCAATCAAGGGGAAGTGGAAAAGAAGCTTTCAAAACTGCCAAGAGAAGGTACCAGCCGCTGAACTTCTCCATGGGACTCCACCCGGCCGCCCGCAGTCCTTGGACCCACCCCAATGCCTTGCTCACAAGCAAGCATCCTTGGAATCATCATAGATGACAAACTGAACATAGCCGCCTAAGTCAGTCCAGTAGCCTCGTCCTGCTTCAACACCCTAAAGATGCTGAAGAAATACTAGACAACAACAGGAAAACGGTCAAGAAAGCCCTCATCAACAGCAGACTAGACTTTGGGAACACCCAGTATGCAGAGATAACCAACCAGCTCACAAGAAGACCAGAGACAGTCCGAAACATATTAGCCAGACTAGTCCTTAACCTCCATGTTGAGCCTACATCACACCTTCCCATAGGCAACTCCACTAGCTCCCAGTACACAAATGTGGACACTTCAAACTCCACACCCACACATACAAAACACACCACAACACAGGCCCTGGCTACCTGAATAGCCGCATTAATTTTATCAACCTTCCAGCCACCTCCACTCTGCCAGACCCACTACACACACCCCATGTATACACAGAAGCAGAGCAGGTGTTCGCGCATCACATACCAGGCACCTAAAGCATGGAACGACCTCCCACAACCCAACTGAGCCTCCTCCTCTCCTTCTCTTCTCAAGAAGCGGAAGGCCTGGTTCTTAAAGTAAGCCCTCTAGAGTTGGCCGTATACATCGGCTACATAGTGCCTGTGTATCCTCACTAGTGATAAGCCTACTATAAAAACACTGATCCGGTATGCACACTTTAAACCTACCTAGTGAGAAAAATCATTATCAACAAAGCTGATATGTAAAAAAAAAAATCATGATGTATTGAACTCATATTTCAGACAAAAAATGCATTTTTTCCGATTTTCACTGTAGGTTCTCTCATTCAGGGAAATTAAAAAATGTTCACGTCATCACGCTACCAGTTCAGGAGATACTTTTCTCTGAGTCGGAAAGTGTGACCATGTGCCTGACCTCAACACTTCCTCAGTGTTGGATGAAAATCACTGGTGAAAGGTTTCAGGGATGAGGTGTTTTTAGGATTGGTGAATGGAAATGTGAGAAAGATGTTTGCATGAGTCATGGATTTGCAGTCAGCAAGGTTATTTTTGTGTTGCGGGTGAAAAGCCATTGGATTCTTCTCTTCCCCCTGGGGAGAAACAGGAGCTACTCCCATTTTTTTTTATTTTTGAGGATTTGCACAAAAGCCCTTAAAAAGTGCAGCACCCACTTCAACAGTATTTCTTTGATATATTTCATCCCACTCTGATGATTAACCTTTCCAAATGATTGCCTGTGCATTGGCTGTTGTAGCCAGCCAAGACTTATGTGAGCAACGATTGTTTTGCTCACATATGTAAGAAAGTTGTATGTATAGGACAAGTATTTAGAGTATATGAGCACTGTATAATGTTGATGTTGGAAAATCAGAGCTAGTATTGTACTTTTTCCCCTCTCTGCGTATCTCTATTCAAATTCATCAAAGATTTCCTAGACTAACTTAAATTTAAAAAAAAGCTTCACGTGGTGGTGTAGAAAATCCTACATGCCGAATGCTGCATGCCGAAATAGCAGTTTTGAGCACTATGATGGTTTGTTATTTATCCCCTTGTCTGTGACATGAACACACAGTTGATACTGATGCATTATTAACCGGTGATTCTTTGAAATTGTGTTTTTCAACAGCAAAGTCGAATCGAAGATCGATTAGAAAGACTCGACGATGCCATTCATGTATTACGGAACCATGCAGTTGGACCATCCACAACCATGCCCGGTAGTCATAGTGACATGCACGGACTTTTAGGGTCATCTCATAATGGAGCAATGGGCAACATTGGATCAGGATATGGGACTGGCCTTCTTTCATCCAATAGACATTCACTTATGGTAAGATTATTTACAGTTTTAGATTCCATCATGATCTGCCCTATATGTACTTTAGATGTGGGTTGTCCAGCACTTTATCTTAGCTTTGTACTTCTGATCAGTCCAATATAATGAATGTAGGAATATCTCAAGATTATAGAGTTTGACAGTGCCCAGAATTTTTTTTGACTAGGTTGAGTTTGACGTTATGGTCGGATGTCAGTCAAGATGTAGGTCTTCTGAGGATAACAATTAAAAAAATTACTAACCATCTGTAAAGATAAAGTGCATTAGAAGGGGTGTGTGTGTGTGTGTATGTAGGTTTAGAACACAATGCTAATAACAGTTAATAAGACAGGACTAGTAAGTTCATATGATATATAAGTAGTATCTTGTTTCTCTCATAAATGCAGTTCCTTAGCACAGGCTCAACAGTAGTCTATGATATTTGAGAGGGGCATGCCCTCAGGTTGCTGCAGTACTAGAAACAGCTTTGCCACAGTTGTGACCCAAGATCCTTGTCTTTTACTTTAAAACCCATATAATGAATCCACATTAGTGATATGAAGCAATAATAATACGCTGGGTGTGTTTAGTTGTTTAAATGCATGAATCATAGAAGAACTGAATTAGTTCTTAAGGCTGAGCTGAGTGTAGGACATTTTGGCACACTCTACGCAAGTGTGTCTCAAGGCTAGATTATTATCCATACCCTTGTAGATAAACTGGGCTACAACTTCTAAGAGCTCACAACACATGTTCTGTTGTCTTTGTAGTGGGTACATATGCCATTGCAAAGGCTTCTTGTGACTTTTTCTAAAAAGTAACGAGTGTCCCTATCTGGTAGAAGTCATTCTCAAGCATCAATGCAACACATATTGTATGTATAATTGTGTGTTCTTGAGTAACAAATAACACACTTAATAGGTCCTTATCAGAACTACGTTATGCAACCATTTTTACAGTCCGAGTTTAAGTTAAAGGGGATAGATTTCTGAGAATGTTTCTGACTACGCATTGTGCAAATTGTGTCTAGATATGTGCATATATTGCTTGTTATGATAAAAGTGGCACGAAAACATTGGTCTCCATTATTAGTACAGTGGGCATTCAGAGAGACTGTTTTTGGAGTCTGTGACCTTTCTTGCTCCCACAAATTGGCCTCTGTTTGCATGACGTTTTCAAAGGGTATTTAACGCTGTCCCTTCAACTGTCTTGGGTTCCAGTGTTCCTCTGTTTTTGTGGATGTTGACTCAATCCCGGGATTGTGGACAAATTTAGGCCACTCTAAGAACACTGGTGGGTTCTTCTTCAGCCCTGGGACTTTGAATGCGGTTTGCTTTGGGTGCAACTCTGTAAGAATTGTTCTCTTTATATTGCCTTTTTTATTTTCTTTCATGTGCTAATCCTTTGATCTTGTTCCATGTACTGTAATGTCCACTGTCTTGGGTTTTTATTTTTTAACGACACATGGTGCAATGGTTTCGCAGCACTCCGTCAGTTTGTGTCCTTATCCATCGTTTTGTAATCATCAGTCTCCTTTTCCCTGCCTGGATGGGCTCTTTCGAGTGTGAATTTGTCTAATTTTGCATCCACTAACTGTCCTGGCCGTCCTTCCATCCGGACCACACTGTTTCCTGAAAAACAGTGTTTTGGTCCGGCTGTCACATGCACAATCCGTGTAGGTTTTGCAGGTAAAGACTGTGCTAGAAATGGAAATATGAAAGTGGAAGTACTCACTATCCCAGAGTTCCTGTGTGCTACAGAAAAGTGCGTGTACTGTCTTATTGAAAGTATTGTACCCATGCTAAGAAGTGCAGGTACTGAACACCTGTGAGTACTGCCCATTCCAAGCACTGGAGCAAGACTGAGCTCTTCTTCAGTAGCTGAATTGGAATGTGATTTTGTCACCAAGTCATCTGAAGGTGGGACGCGCCCCAATATTAATAGTACTTTTTTTCTGCCTTTGCCCACATGACATGCTTCACATCAGCTGCAGAGGCATCCCAGAAGCACCCACACTGTAGTCTTCCTCTCCTCTCCTATTGGCATGCTTCCTGCCACAGTCCAGCCTTGTAGCTCCCATCCTAGGCACTCCGATTGGGTGAAATACCCTCTTCTCCAAAGTGCCCTCTCCAGTGCAAGGTTTTGATTGTTTGCCAGTGTCAGTTTCCATTTTTATGTCCTATTCATACCACCCCTTCATTTGTAAGTTTCAGAAGTCACAAAAAATGAAACTCAAAATTGAGTATAATTTGATGTAGGCCTGTGCAGTGTGCCATGCACCTGCCTCCATATCTCAGAGAACCCACGTGCAGTTTTTTTTTTCTTTTCAAACATGGCCATCTTTACGGATTTAGACTGAAAGTCCGGCTTTTATAAACCAGCAGGCATGTAAATCACTGTTGGTTAGCATTAGCTGTTCTCAATTAAGAGCAGGTTTACTTTTTGCAGATTTGTTCACCTGGCATTTTCCGCTGTCCAGATGCATGTTAACATATTTGTGTGAAGACCTCTAGAGCTAATGCTTGGCACCCTTTGTGCTGCTGTGACTGCCTGTGCATTGCTGCAGTTTAGAAGGGGGTATGGAAGTGGTGGTAAAGCATGGTGTAAAACTAGAAGTCCCTATTCATATGTGAACAACCGATAGTTGTTTTGCTCTATGATAAGACACAAGCCTGATCGGTTATCTAGTTCTTGATCCTCGGCCTCGAAAGGAGGTTTGGAATCAGATAAATTCAACCCAGGAGCAGAATGGATTATTAAGAAGGGAATAGTTTCAACATCAAAGGGTTGCAGGATCAAAGATCTGCTGCCTGCACAGAGCGCTAAGTGACTTTTTCACTGGCCTTTCTGAGCGTTATTCGACTGTTCAGAGTATTCTAAAATTCTCACTCGCATGAGACACAACAAAGTACTTTTCTGAACACTGGTGTGTATTTTCTAGATTTAAAAAAGTTAAACCTCAGAAGAACAAAGGAAATAGTTTTGGAGTTAAGTCAGTCTTCAAGTTAGCCTTTGACAATTTGATGCATTCCATTCTGGAAAGGAAGTAGGGAGAAAAAAAATCAAGGATATGGTAATGCTTTCCACATTTGAATTTTTAATACATGAAACAGGCTATAAAACTTTAGCCAGCTGCAGTAAATAAAGTATCAGTGGGAGGTATGGACCGGAAACGTGTTCAGAGCCTGCTGCTGCTGGGAGTTTCTTGATGCTGTGCACCTTCTTGAGCTGCTTTCAGACTCCAGCTTTGCGTAGTTTAGCACGCTGTAGTCTTCCTTAAGCTGTCTCGCATTTATTCAAGAGAACATTTTAAAGTTTATAGCGAGGCATTAGCTTTAAGAGTGAACGAAGGCGCCATGCAGGTCCAGTCCCTGGGCTTTCTACGGGGATCCGGTGTAAACGGGGTAGAAGATCCATCTTTGATCTATTTCATCTGAAAGGAGAAGGGACCCGTTCCTGAAACTTGCATTGCTAATCTTGCAAGCGCACATCAGTGGTGTATAAATTGCGCAGCGGAAAAGTGTTTTCAGCTGCAATAGCTCCCTTACTGGAATCTGGGAGCAATTACACCCCAAAACTTCAGTGTGGCACAGCCATATTTGTCAGTCAATGCAAAATAGTAATCATAAGCTTACTAAATGAATACATCCCCACTCAAGGAAGCTACTGTGTTGCCGGCTTCCTGATTTCACAAAATAGTGAAGAGTATACGCTCCCCCCACTTCAATGGAAAATGGCCAAGTTGCAGTATAGGCAATGGAGACTCGCACTAAGTTTGCCTTTGAATGAAATCTTCCTTTCAAATAGCTTTAAGAAGTCTCCTTATTGTGTAATTCACCCATCAATATTCATCCCCTTGCACACTTTTGGCCGTTTAAATCTTAAATCAGCTGGAACCTCTTTGGTAGTCATGCAAATCTCTCTCTCTCTCTCTCTCTCTCTCTCTCTCTCTCTCTCTCTCTCTCTCTCTCTCCCTCTCCCTCTCCCTCTCTCTCCCTCCCTCTCCCTCTCCCTCTCCCTCTCCCTCTCCCTCTCCCTCTCCCTCTCTCTCCCTCCCTCTCTCCCTCTCTCTCTCTCTCTCTCTCTCTCTCTCTCTCTCTCTCTCTCTCTCTCTCCTCTCTCTCCCTCTCTCTCCCTCTCTCTCTCTCTCTCTCTCTCTCTCTCTCTCTCTCTCTCTCTCTCTCTCTCTCTCTCTCTCTCTCTCTCTCTCTCTCTCTCTCTCTCTCTCCTCTCCCTCTCCCTCTCCCTCTCTTCCCCTTCATCATCCGTGCTTCTGAGCTCCAGATACTCGCTATGAGGCGTCCCTTGCCATTTTTAAACCTCCTCTGCTGCACATGGCTGGCACTATGACCACCCACTTCGCTTCTTGTCTGCTTTCTTTCTTTCTTTCATTTGTTGTGTTCTTTTCCATTTCATATCCCTGTCTGGTTTATTTCCTGTCTGGTTTAAATCTATCACAGTTCTATGTTATAAATGTTCACCACTGGATCCTTCTCTTCCCATTTTCTATTCTCCCAAGTCTGTGTTTGGTGCCCTCTGATGAATCTGTTCTTAGGCCGACTCCTGACATATTGTTGCCAGTATCACTGTTTTCCTCTACCACAACAACACCATCTGTCAGCAGCACAGTCACCCTCCATTCTTGTTGTAATGCTGTAACATTTTGAAGTAGTGTGATGGAGCCTAGCCTGATCCTCTTCTTACTTGCTATTCTGCAGTGAGTGGTTGAACTATTTGTTATATTTTCCTACATTAATTGTTTACCTTTTAGCACTGTGTGTATGTGGCTTCAAAGTTTGAGATTGAAATCAAACTGGTATATGTTTATGCAAGGAAATTGAGACACGATATCTCTCTTCTGAGCAGGCAAATGGGAGCTGGAAGGTCTGATGTGCAGCAACCAGCATGTGTACATTTCATTTCTCAGCCTATTTTTCATTGTGCAGCGTAGGTCTTAGGAGGAATTTAACTCTAGCAGACTCCCTGCTTTAGTACAAGTGTTGAGAGGGTTTGAAACTTGGACAGCACCATACTGACCATCATTGATTAACATACCATACATTTGCATGACCTGCTAGTGTAGGCTTTTAACGACCTTCCTTACTAGGGTGTGCTTGGCCATCATAATGTAAAAGAGTTCATCTTCTCCATCCTGAATCCCAGCTTTCCCTCTGCATTATCCCTTTGTTTGTTAATTGAGTTAAATTTGATAAACTGTACTAATTTAGACGACATCTCAAAATATTTTTCTTTGTGCTCGTCCTCCCTCCCACTGAGTATGAAGTTAGCTGTATCATGAAAACAAAGCTACTGTCTCAATACAAAAAATATACTTAATTTATATTTTGTATTTATCTGCTTCGTTGGTCAGCAATTGAGTTCCGTGAACCCGTTCTCTTGTTTTCAACATTGGTGGCATCTAGAAACTGCTAAAACACTTTTTAGGATTAGGTGACAGTTGCTCCTCCTCTCTGTCTTCACCTTGCTCAGTCTTTAGAATATTATAACTAGCAGCTTTAGAAACTGCTGGAAGAGAAGATATGTCTTGTGGAAGCTCATTTTCAAATTGTCAATAGAACTAGTTGATAAGGAACCATTGGCTTTAGTTTGTTAAGAAGTCTATGTGATGTGATGTGATAGGGTTCTTGTATAGCGCACTACCACTCCGAGGAGTATCTTGGCGCTGAGACTTCCTGTATCTAGCAGATGACCGAAACCAGACCGTTCGAGAAGCTGGGAAAGGATCATATTAAGGTTTTACATACTGTGTCTGGAAGTGAGTAGATCCATGTTTTTAGTTTAGTGCATTTAGTTATTTCCTGAAGCTTAGTTCTGTATTGGCTGCATGGAGAGATTCGGGTAGTTTATTCCATGCTTTAGTGCCAATCACAGATAGGGATTTTCCTCCCTTCGTCGTCAGCCTGAACTTGGGGACAGTAAGCAGATTTGATGAGGATGATCTAAGTTCACGTACCGGATGGTATTGTTTAAAGTATTTTTGTAGATAGGCTGGGCCTTGGTGATGAAAAGCTCTAAAGGAGATTATCAGGACTTTAAACAAAATACGTTTTTGTATTGGGAGCCAGTGTAGTGCGTCTAGCGCGGCAGAGGCTGAAGATGTTCTTCCCCAACCCAAGATTAGCCTAGCCGCGGCATGCTGCACCATCTGAAGTCTATGCAGGGCAGATCTATTTAGCCCTGCATACAGACCGTTGCAGTAATCCAATCTAGATGTGCCACTGCAACAGTCCGTCTAGCACTCAGAGGGAGCAGCTTAAAGAATTTTCTCAGACCTCTGATGATATTGAAACAGTTTCCAGCTACTTCTCTGGTTTGTTGGTTAAAAGACAGTGTTGGCAAATTTAACCCCCAGATTTCTCACTGCATTGACAGTATTGGGTGGAGCCTTTGCCTCCTTAGTCCACCAGGACTGAGGGAAAAAACAGTTATTGGGGCCAAAATTATTTCTGTTTTAGCAGAATTACATTTTAGATGATTGCTAGTCATCCATGCGAATACTGCCGAGAGGCATTCTTTCAGAGTGATTTGAGCATTTGAAGCATTTTTATCCAATGTTAGAACCAACTGGGTATCGTCGGCGTATGTGATCAAGTCAATGCCAAACGAGGAGATAAGTTTGATCAGGGGACAATGTGGGGCTCAAGCTTGAGCCCTGCGGAACCCCTGTTGTCAGTATTTTCTCCTCGGAGCGGAATTGACCCAGCATGGTGACCTGACGCCTGTGTGCTAGAAAACTTCTGAACCATTCGAGAACGGTTCCTGCTATGCCCGCGTTTGCTAGGCGATGTAAAAGGATAGCATGGGATACCGTGTCGAATGCTGCAGAGAGATCTAAAAGGATCAGGATGGCCTTCTTGCCCTGATCCAGTGCAGCTCGAATGGTTTCGGTGGTAGAAAGAAGGGCTGATTCGGTAGAGTGGTGTGCCCTAAAACCCGCTTGGCATGGATGGAGGGTTTCATTCTCCTCCAGAAAAGTCATCAATTGTTTATTTACACAGGATTCGGTCAGTTTGCATAGAATTGGGAGAAGCAAGATAGGGCGGAGGTTGGTAAGAGTAGCTGGATCTTTGATAGCTTTCTTTTGTAGGAGTCTGACTGCTGCAACTTTCCAATTTGAGGGGATCTCGCCTGAGGCGAGAGAGGCATTAATAATGGAATTTATTCCAGGATTTACTTCTTCTACTATTGCTTTCAGCAACGTAGGTGGACACGGATCAAAAGGAGATCCAGATTTCATTGTCGATATCACCATATGCGTATCTTCCAGATTAATGTGGTCAAAGGTTTCCCAACCGGGTTTTTGAAGGCTTGAATTGGCCTTGACCACAACTTTCTCTTGCTGAAAAGGTGGAAAATCTTTCGTGATGGTCTCTATTTTCTGAGAGAAGTATTCAGCTAGCTTATCGCATAGATTCTGTGAAGGTGGGATATCTTGTGTTAATGCCTTGGGATTTCTGAAACTATTCACAATATTGAATATTTCTTTTTGTTTATTGCCTGTCGCTTCAATCTGTGCCGTATAATACTCGGCTTTAGCATTTTTAAGAGCGGCATGATATTGTTTTTGCCCTATCTTATAGGTTCTTTTATCCTCTTGTTCATAGTGACGTCGCCACTTTCGCTCTAAGATTTTAACATTGATCAGCATTTCTTTGAGAGGGCCTGTAAACCATGGTGCCGAGTGCTTTCCTTTATGAGATTTAGAGCCTGCTCTTGTGGTTGTAAACTTATTGCCTATTTCATTCATCCAGTCCTCAAATTTCTGGTTGTCATTGTGTATATTTCCTGTGAAAGTAGGTTTATTATCTTTTGCCCAGTTTTGAAGGTCGGGATGTTCGATAATTTTGCCCCAACAGGGTACAGGTTTATCCTTAATGTTTATATCTTTATTCTTTCTCTGTTTCCTTAATACTAAAATTAAATTCAATAAATTTGTGGTCCATCCATATTTGTTGTACCGGGGATTTCACATTCATCACCTCAATATTGGTGCCAATGCAATCAAGTATGTGTCCTGCTGGGTAGGTTCCGAGATGTGCATCGACAGTCCCAAAACCTGCGTGATGTCTTTGAAATCCGCGGCGTGTTTATCATTGGGATCGTCCATGTGAAAGTTCAAATCTCCTAATACCGTAAAATTAGCGAAACTGAGAGTTAGGCCACTAAGTGCTTCCCCTATAGTTTCTAAAAATTGCTTGGCATATCCTGGAGGCCTGTAAAGTAATACACCAGCTAAGGAAAAGGAGTCTCCTATTTTAATGCAAAAACTTAGGCTTTCCGCTCCTATAATGTCAGTCAACTTTGTCGTTGTGCATTTGAGCGTATCCCTGTGTATAATTGCCAAGCCACCGCCACGGTGGACTGGCCTATCCTGCCTCTGAATCAGATAGCCGGCCGGTAAAGCATGGGCTATATCAGGATTCGACCATTCACGTAGCCATGTTTCTGTAATAAATAAACAGTCCAGGGCATTTTCTGTGATAAGGTCATGGATATGGAGAGCATTTTTACACATGGAACGTGCATTGATTAGCCCCCCTTTTATAGCTATAGTTTTAACATTCCATTTGGGTTTACAGTAGGGTGAAAGTGTTAGCTTACACTTCTGACA